>NW_020837974.1:7517974-7631741 GCF_003676395.1 Aethalodelphis obliquidens
CCCGCTGCGGAGCACAGGCTCCGGACGCGCAGGCTCAGCGGCCATGGCTCACGGGCACAGCCGCTCCGCGGCATGTGGGATCTTCCCGGACCGGGGCACGAACCCGTGTCCCCTGCATCGGCAGGCGGACTCTCAACCACTGCGCTACCAGGGAAGGGGTGGGCCGCTTTTTAATGCCCCCTCCCACCCCTACCCCCCAGGAAAAGAGCCTGCAGGTGGAGCCTCCTTCCCCTGTGAAGGAGATCATGGAGCCGGGCCCCCTCCCGCTCCACAGGCTGGAGCACCCACAGTGGAGGGACAGTGGAGAGCAGAGCCCTCCCTAGAAGGCATCCCTCCCCAGAGCCCGGGCCTGTGGGCTGATCTGTACGGGGAACAGCAGTACAGCTGCAATCTTCTCCCCAGGGTCTGGGGGCTGGGGATAGACTAGAGCTTGAATTTGGGATTAGACCTGGGTTCGGGTCCTGCTGGGCCTGACTTCTCTGTGACCCTAGTGCACATCACTTAATTGCCTCAGGGTCTCTGTTTCTTTACCCGTAACCCGAAATTGTTTGTATTTAAAAAAAAATTTTATTGAAGTATAGTTGATTTACAATGTTGTGTTAATTTCTGCTGTGCAGCAAAGTGACTCAGTTATACATACATATATATATATTCTTTTTCATATTCTTTTCCATTATGGTTTATCACAGGATATTGAATATAGTTCCCTGTGCTGTACAGTAGGACCTTGTTGTTTCTCCATCCTATATATAATACTTTGCCTCTGCTAACGAAATTGGTTGTATTTACTCAGCAACTTTGTTATAAGGGTTAAAGCGTCGTGCCTGGAACATGTTCGGTGATTATCAGTCGGGGCTACAAACCCTGTCTGGTCATTGGCAGAAGACATGGCTGTCAGTGACAAGATCCCCCAACTGCAAGGTCACGTGGCCCGATCGTCCTCGGGCCCAGCGTATAAGCCGGCTGTTACGTCACTGCACTTCCAGATGCTAACTCGCAGGGGAATGCTGGCTGTGTCTGTGTCACGCAAATACAGGCCTGCACCCCAGCCCGAAGCAGAGGACCTGAAACACAGTGGGCACTTATCATCAACAGCTGTGGACTGTGCTTCGCATTGATTCCTTCTGCAGACGCTGGCTCGACCACAGGCCGGGCTTGTATCCTCCACTGTTCAAGAATCAGATTAGCTTCAAACTCGTCCCAGTTGTGTAATAACCGTTCGTTGAGCCCTTCCGGAAAGATCAAGGAAGCGTCAGCATCTTACGTGGAATGGAGCACAGATATATTGGGAGGATGGTAGGTTGGGAAATGTGGAGGGCGTGTGTGTGTGCGCGTGTGTGTGCGTGCGTGTGTGTGTGTGTGTGTGTGTGTGTGTGGATAAATGCTCGCCTCCTACAGTAGGAAGTCCTTAGATAAACTTGACACTGAAAAGCCAACTGGTAGCAACACAAGCTTGTTATTTAGTGCTACGGAGGGAACTCTGAAAGAATCAGCTAGAAATGAGAGCAGTGGCCTCTGCGGCAGGGGAGAAATGGAGCAGGAGGAGGGGTAGGCCTGCGTAGCTGTGTAACTACACAACTCTTATTACAACCTCTAATTGAGGGACCTGCTTACATCTGACAAATTGAAATTAAAAAGAAGAAATATGTACTGTTGAGTCGACCTCTGTCTCCCTAGCCTTGGGGGCCCTGAGGGGAATGGGGTGGGGAGCAGTTCTGCCTTGGGCCTGGTATAGCCCACGCAGGGCTGGGCACATCGTGGTCCTCAGGGAAGCCACCCGAGGTCACACTCTTACCGTCACCAGACCCTGGGGCCCAATGGTGCAGCACACGCCCGGTGTTGACTTTGGGGTGCTCACACTGTGGGGAACCTGCAAGGCGCCCCAGTGGCCCAGGGGCACTTTTGAAGTCCCAGTACCTTCTAAGGATTCCGTTTAACAAGCTGGGTGCTGCAGGCACCTGGATGAAAGATGCTGTATGAAGACATGAGATAATTACCAATTAAAGCCATTTTCTTAGAAACAGGAAGGTCCCATTTGCCAAGAGTAAACAGTGGGGGCATGCCCAGCCTGGGAAAGTCATTCCAGGGGGCCTCAGAAGCCGGTGTGAGTCAGAGCTCCCTCCCCCGAACCCCGAGGGTGAGAAGTCAGCAGAGATACAGCGGCAGGGCCCCCCCAACCCCAGGGTGGCAGGAGAGGCCCCACCCCACGGCTCTCCACCCTGCCTGGCAGGAATGGAGGAACTGCTAGAACGGCCCAGATGGAGGGGCTCTGCACTGAACTCAGGGACATCCCCACATCCTCTGCAGGATGTAACCTCGATGAAGGGACAAACGAGGGGAAGCGAGCCCTGGGGCTCCCTTTTCACTAGTCTCACAAACCCCTGTTGAGGACCTCCTGCGTGATGCTGGGTGCCTGGAGTGAAGCAGCGGAGTGCCCTCCTCGGCCGTAACTCTTAGCAGCCAAGCCTCATTGGTGCTTACGACGGACCAGACAACTCCGTCGAGTGCTTTAAGGGCTGCCTCTTTTTACCTTCACCCTGACCCTAGAAAGTGGTCTGTTAGGATCCCCATTTACAGAGGAGGCTAAGTGACTTCCTAGGGTCACCCAGCTAGTAAGTAAGAAGCTCCAGGCTCTGAGCAAGTAACCACTGCACTACCCATCCCCCGATCTCCTCGGCACCTGCCCTGCCTGCAGCTGCGAGGTTGGTAATCCGGCTGGCGTCCAGCCCTCGATGGGCAGCCTCACCTTGCAGACTCCCAGCCTCCAGGAGGACTCGAACCCCTCTCCAGCCTGTGCCTCTTTCCCGGAAGCCCCTCAAAGCCAGATCAGGGAGTCAGGCACTCCCTGCACACACCCATGCTGACTGCATCCCCATCACTGAGAACCATCCATTCAAACTTCCAAGCCAGGGAGCTGGGACCAGTTCCAACTCCTCCTGTTCCCTGCTCTCCAAGTTTCATCAGCTCGCAGAGAGGAGAGGCCGCATGTCTCTGATGGGCCAAGTGGAACCTGGGGCCAGGACCCAGCAGCCCAGAGCAGATCCACAAAGAGACTCGGCTCCTTTTACCACGTGTCCTAGTTACCTGGTTACTGCTGGCCCGTGGCTAATTCCTGCTCCCCTGCCCAGTGGGAAGGTTCCTTGTAAACTATAAAGTCCCTAATAATGGAAGCAAGTCTTACAATACTCAGGTCAAATGTACAGGCATAGCTCAGTTTCCCAAAATCACATGGTTCTTGGAGACGGTCGTATTCAGCATTTCACAAAGCCACCTATTGTGTTCTGACATCTACTACGTGCTGAGTGGACCTCAGATCTTAGCTACCCCAGGGTATCTCCGATAACCCGTCCTTACAAACGAGGGCCTTGATCCTCGAGGAGTGTAAGTTCTGCCGGAGGTGAGGAACAGCTACACCAGAGATCAGTTCTTTCCCGATGCCTCCTGAATTAGTTTTCTGTTGCTACATAAAAACACAACCAGAGATTTAGTGACCTCAGACAACACACACATTTGTTATCTGACAGTTTCTTCGGGACAGGAGTCTGGGCACAGCTGGCTGAGTCACCTGCTCAGCATCTTACAGTCAAGCTGTCAGCCGGGCTGTGTTCTCATCTGGAGGCTTGACTGGGGAAGACTCCGCTCCCACACTTATTCTGGCTTTTTCAGAATTCCTTCCATTTCTTGGTATCTGTATGGCTGAGGACTCTTTGCTGGCAGTCCACTGCAGGTGGCCTCAGGTCCTAGAGGCTCTGTGCCATTCCCTGCCGCATGGCCTTCTCCAACATAACTACTTCGGGAAGCCAGTAATGAAAGTCTCTCTCCAGTCTGCTCAAACGGAGTCTTATATAATGTAACATAATCATGGGAGTGACATCTCATCACTTCTGCCACATTTTTTTTTGGTTAAAAGCAAGTTACAGGTCCACACACACTCAAGTGGAAGGGATTGTACATTGGGGGTCATATGAGGGTCTGCTCCTATGTGCCCCCAGGAAGGATGAGGGGCACTCCTGACCCCAGTGGGGCTGTCACTGGTCAGGCATCCAGGCATCGCTGGCAGCCGGGAGGGGATGCACACACATGCACGTGCGCATGTGCACACGCCAAGCATCCTCCTGCTGGGAGTTTCCCATCAAAGACCCCATAACAAGCTCTCACGTTCTTAGATCCTCATCTCAGGAAATCCTCACCTGGTCCCCTGAGCAGGAACCAGGGCAGGGCTTACTGTCCCTTCATGAGCACAAGAAACCGAGGCTCCCAGTTAGTCCGTGACCAGGCTGTCCCCTGGCCTCCCGCCCAGCGTGTAGCCCTCACCCCCGTGCCTAGGCTGTGTCACCTCTTCTGTCCTGCAGCGTCAGCGCAGCCTCAAGCTACAGCCCCTCTCTAAGCCCTGAAGGAGTCGACGCGCCGCTTCCCGGCAAGAGTGTTTCTGCAGCCTTGTTTACCGTTGTTGAACTATTTTCATCAAATTAATTAAATACATGCTAAATCCTCTCCAATTTGTTGTGCGATAAATGAAAGATGCTAAGATTGTGAAATGCATAACAAAACCTGTTTATTCTGATAAAAGCCCGCGTGACAGCCCTGAGACAAGCGTCTGACGGTCCAGAATCTGCTTCCACCGCCGGCTTCATCAGAGCGGGGCTTCTGGCCAACAAGCCCCTCGGTGGCTGGGGTCCCAGTGAGCCCACATGGCCACCCAAAATGGGGACTTGAGGCTCAGAGGGAGGCGACGGGCCCCACATCACCAGAGAAGACGCTGCACGGAGGCCAGGGCTGCAGAATGCATCGTCCTTCCCCAGAACCTCCTGCTGGCTTCCTGCTGCACCGGGTCAGCAGCTTGTAGGAATGATAACAGCTAATACGGGCCTGGGGTCATAGTATATAAACTCAAGTAATCCTCATGCAACTCTCAGAGGGCAGTGCTGCTATTACCCCATTGTACAGAGGAGTAAGTAAAGGCATCGCAAGTAACCAGCGGAGCGCACACAGCCTAGGACATGGAGAAGCCGGGATGGGGCCAGCAGTCCAACTACAGGGTCTGTGCCACTCACTCTATGTACACAGGATCCTCCTCCAGCTCTGGCCACCCATCCCCAGGCCAGGCTAGAGTCCCAGAATCCCTCTGGGTCCAGGACACACACCACTACCACCACCACTCCATCCCACAGCTAGTGTCTGTCTCACTCCGTTCTTTCTCTGTGCAAAGTGTGCCCCGTTGGCCACATGAGCATGACGGGTCACCTGTGAGAATCCCCTTCACCCACACAGGGGCATTCTGCAGCTCCTGAGAAAAAGAGGGCAAGGGCATTCCAGCCATCCAATCTGGGGCACAGAGAGCCTTGCAACCATCAGCCTGTGGCCCAAACCCTCCCTCCCAGACCAAGCGGATGTATGGATTCAAAGCGACTCCACAGCCACTACCCATGTGGGTCACTTGGCCAAACCCAGAGCTGTACTTTGTTATTCCCATTTTGTGGATGAGGAAACTGAGGCCCAGGGAAGAAAAGGGACTTTCCCGACTCCCATAGAGAGATTGTGGGATAACTAAGTTTAGACCCAGAAAAGGCTGAGCTGCAGGTACCCAAAGCCCAGCTCCTGACTTCAGTGCAGCCTGGTCATCACTGTCTCTCAGCCTCCCTCGGCCTAACCAGGTGTTCTGGGCACCTTGGGACCCAGAGCACACTTAACAGAGGTCCCGATGCAGGCCTGACTCCACTCCAATCCTAGCTTCCACCCCCACGAGTGGGCATTTGCAGTACCCCACTTGCTGGGCCCTTAAGAACCTCAGAGCAACTGGGGATTGTTACACCTTGTAAACTCTGAATCCCCAAAGCGATGGTAATTGTTAGCAGTACTGCTGCTGCTGAGGAGGAAGAAGAAGAGGACAAATTGGGTGACTTCCAAGCTGATCCCTCCTTCCAAGGCAGGTACCCCTTATTCCTATATGTCCACTCCGGTGAGCCCACACTGCCCAGGGCCAGTCTTCCCAGGAGGGGAGGCAGGACACACACCCTCAGTGGTCTCTCCCAGAACTCTCTTGCCCCTTTGGTGTCCCCAAGTGGTGTGGCCCTGGCTTCCTCGCAAGTTCTTTGATGACAGTTTGACCACGTGGCTCCCGCCCCGTGATGTCCCCTTGCTCCTCAGCGCATCGGCTCCCATCACCCTGGCACGTGGGAGGTCTGCTGACTGGTCACTCATAGGCAGAGGGAGACAGAGAGAAAAACGCCGCTGCCGTCCAGTGGGACAGGGCGAGGACACTGGAAGCCCAAGGAACCACAGGAGAACCGGAGGGAGTGATCCGTTCTAATGGGGGCCAGCGGGGAGGGTGTGGTCCAGGGAACAAGTGAGCGGAGGTGAACACAGAGGCTGAAGTTCTGAAGGATGAATAGGAGTTTTCCAGACAGACACGGGAGCGGTGAGCAAAGTGGGGAGTGGGATTCAGACAGCCTGTCTGCAGGACACTACCTTTCCCTCTCGTTTCCCCCAGGACAATCATTAGCGACACTGATTCAGCAGGGGTGGAGGGGGCGATTTGGAGTGGCTGACACAGGGCACAGGATGAGATGGTGGGGACTTGTCTGTGAAGGTGCTGAGTGTGGGCCTGACAGGGTCCCTGAACCCCAGGTAAAAGTCTTGGTGCTCGTGCGTGGCTGGGAGCTGCAGAGAGATTTGGGGCAGAGGGAAATACGAGCCACAGACACAGAGCTGGACCAGAGCTAGAAAACCAGAAAAGACTGATAAAATAGTGCAAAAATAGCGCAGGCAAGAAGTGACAGAGGCCTGGATGGAGGAGCACATGGGGGGAGTGTGTCAGTTAGAGGCACAATAAGGGCGTACAGCCAACAGGACATGGGGAGCAATTAACTATGACCTGAGGACGAAGGGGGCATCCAGGCTGCTCTCACTTACTCTGATGTGGGTAAGGGGTGGGCATCATTCGGGCTCAGTGAGGGAAGCAGAACCCCGGTGAGGGTTATAGTATAGGAATTAGCACCCACACCGCTGGGGAGGGTCTGGGAAGGAAAGGTCCAAAGTAAGGAGCTTTATGGTACCCGGGAATGTCACCAGCCAGCCCTCTCTAAGCAGGGGTGCAGGTGGAGCTTGCAGAAAAACCTGGAAGCCAAGTGGGTCTGGCTGCTGGAGTGGGAAGGCAGAGCCAGTGTAGACGTTGATGGAAGTACCTTCACAGCTTCTGCTCTGTGAGATCATAGCCAAGCATCTGGTGGAAGGCCCAGGTCACTGTGAGCCGGCAGGGCCAGCAGTCCTCAAAAGGAGGACAGAGGAAAGGGCAAGGACAAACCAGAACCTGCTGGCATCTCTGTGTCTGTCTCTCCCACCTCTAGCCTTGATGGCCTCAGAGCACAAATTTCTCTTCAGGCCAACTAGAGGGGAGAGGATTCTAGGGAACAAGGTTCCAGCCAACTTGATCGGCATGAGCCACCACAGGGGAATGACACGGCCATTTGCTGAGACCCGGCACCCAGGAGGGGGCAGGTGCAGGGCCACCTGGTACAGTTGTGCATGTCGTTCACTGCTCAAGGGCACTTGGCTAAGGGATCCACAAAGGCTGAACACCTGATCCTGGCATGAAGCTGTATCTACCTGGATTCAGGGGTATCTTTTTCTAATTTATATAAGATATTCTTTGAGCGTGGGCAGGGTGCAGGGAAAGAGGATGTGTTCCAGGTGGGATGGGGGGGTATCTGGGTATCTGGGGGGGATGGGCTTCCCCATCTGTGGCCAACACCAAGGAAGGGATCATTTCCCTTTAAGGGCCAGGCAAACAGGTTTCTTGTTAATGGTTGGACTAATCAATAACAGGGGTGGGGCATAAGGTGCTGGTCCTAAAATCCCCAGAGGGCAGAGCTAGGCCCAAGGAAGAAGCGCAAAAGTGGGCAGAAGCCAGCTTACTCTGAGGGAGAATTCTGCCCTAGGCAAAGTTATTTCAGATACAACAAGCTGACTTTATAGGTGATGAGCCCCCCGTCACTGGAGATATGCAAGCAGGGCCCGACGGATGCTTAGAGGGTTTGCTGCAGGGGATGTTATGAAGCATCAGTGGCCATTCAGCTACCTGCCCCTCCTGGGCTGTGAGTCAAACAGGAGAGAGATCTCTGATGATGGGAGGGTGGGGCTCCCCCCAAGCCCACCCCCATGCTTTCTCTCTGCTCACTTCTTTTTGGAACCGCCTTGGGTGTTTAGAAGATTAATTTCATGTTTGTGCAAAGCAGGGGATTAGGAGGGGAGGAGACTGAAGTTCTGTGTAGGTTGTTAAGAAAACATCATCTAGGGCTTCCCTGGTGGCGCAGTGGTTGAGAGTCCGCCTGCCGATGCAGGGGACACGGGTTCGTGCCCTGGTCCGGGAAGATCCCACGTGCCGCGGAGCGGCTGGGCCCGTGAGCCATGGCCGCTGAGCCTGCGCGTCCGGAGCCTGTGCTCCGCAACGGGAGAGGCCACAACAGCGAGAGGCCCGCGTACAGGAAAAAAAAAAAAAAAAAAAAAAGAAAACATCATCTAAAAAAAGACTGGCAAAATCGTTGTGGATACAGATTACAGTTGAATGACCTGTTTACCACCAACAACCCAGGGCTTTTAGTTGTAGGTAATTTGCTCTCGTGCTCTGCAGTCTCAGAACCTAAACCCTTGGGCTCTGGGATGTTAAAAGACAGAGCATGGCGGGGTGACCTCTATCCCTTAGGGCAGGGAGAATGGGGCATCTTACCGCCACCCCTGTCCTGCCGGGGTCCAGGCTACAGACCTCAGGCAGAATTCTGCCGTGGGGACCACTGGCTCCTCTGTCCACTGCTGCTTCCTGCATCACTTCTCAGTGCTCCTGGGGGAATCAGGGGAGAGAATGAGGCTCAGAGAGGGCACAGGCTCACCCCAGCACACACAGCAAGTTGCTGACTCCTGTCCTGGTCCGGAGCTCCTTCTCTAAGCTACCACTTGCTCTTTGAGATCAAGATGGTGGGAGCTGCCGGACCATAGCAGGCCTTTGCGGGAGGGCCTCAGGAGACAGAGCCCACACCATCCAGCATCCTATCCTTTTTTTTTTAACAGCTTTGTTGAGATATAATTCACATACCATACAATACACCCACTTAAAGCATACACTTCAAGGGCTTTCAGCACATTCACTTTGTTGTGCAACCATCACTACAACTGCTTTTAGACCATATCTATCACCCCAAACAGAAACTCTGTACCTTTCAGCAGTTACCCTCCAACCCCTGCCAGTGGCTGCCAGAGCCTCCCCCCAGCTCCCGGCAACCACTAATCTATTTTCTGTCCCTATGGAGTTGCCAACTCTGGACACTTCACACAAATGAAATCTTATAGGAACTTGGTCTTCACTTAGCATAACGTTTTTTGAGATTCATCCGTGTTGTAGCATCCATCGGTACTTCACTCCTTTTTATGGCTGAATCATATCCCGTTGCATGGATACACCATACTTTGTTTATCCATTCACCCACTGATGGACATTTGGGTTGTTTCTACTTTGGGGCTATTATGAATAGCCCTGTTATGAACGTGTGTATATAAGGTTTCTTTTGTTAATTAACTGATTGATTGATTTTTGGCTGCATTGGGTCTTCGTCACTGCGCGCGGGCTTTTCTCTAGTTGCGGTGAGCAGGGGCTGCTCTTCATTTTGGTGTGCGGGCTCCGCTATGCGGTGGCTTCTCTTGTTGCAGAGCATGGGTTCTAGGCACGTGGGCTTCAGTAGTTGCGGCACGAGGGCTCAGTAGTTGTGGCGCATGGTCTTAGCTGCTCCGCGGCATGTGGGATCTTCCCAGACCAGGTCTCGAACCCGTGTCCCCTGCGTTGGCAGGCGGATTCTTAACCACTGCGCCACCAGGGAAGCCCGTGTGTATAAGTTTTTGTGTGGTCGTCTATTTCTCCTCAGAGAACTGGAATGCTGGAGATAAATAATAATTATAAATGGGGAGTAACTATGCTGGAAGCAGTGGGGCTGGAGCGAGGGGATAAATAAGTTAACTCTTCAGGTCTTGGAGGAAGAAGCCGCCAGATATTTAAAACCGATAAATCAAGAAATACCAACATAGTAGACATACGTCCTCCTTGTCGACTACTCCGAGTCTGGGCCCCTCTCCACTGTTTGGGGAATCTTCCTCCCATCCAAAAAAAAAGGAAAAATGCCAAACACTCTTCCCCAGCCTCCCCCGCAGCCAGAGTCAGCCTGCTCAGCCAAACGCACCCACTCAGACTCTGATACTAAAGCCATGAGGTGGAGAAGCAGACGTCACACAGGTTCCACTCTGGTGAGGTTGGAGGCTGCCTGGGGAGACAACACTCCGATTCTAGAAGTGGCAGGGACCACAGAGCAGTGTCCAGCACTGAGGGCTCTGGAGCAAGAGGCTGCACCACACCGATGCTGGAACGCGGATTGGGGTGTCATTCCTATGTGAACCTCTACCCCCTAGCTCTCCAGCCTCCCACTGATGTTGTAAATCTCTCGATATATAGACTTCTAATAAATGCCTTTTCTACTTCAATTTCCCGGAGTTGGTTTCTATTGCCTACCACTCACATCGCTGACAAAACAAGCAATACCGGCTTGTTCTTAGAGATAAGAAGGTAATCTCCAGGGAGACGTGAAAAAAAAAATGCAGTTGTTCTTCGGTACCCTCAAGGGATTGGCTCCAGGACCAGCCACAGACACCGAGATCCGAGGATGCTTAAGTCCCACAGCTGACCCTCCGAATCCATGGACGATTCAAGAAACCGCGGATTGTTGCTGTTGGGTGAATCTGCGGATGTGGAATCCAAGGATACGGAGGGCAGACTGTATACATATCTATTGGAAAAAAATCAGTATAAGTGGACCTGAGCAGTGCAAACCCATGTTGTTCAAGAGCTAACTGTAATTATAAGTGGTTGTCGCCAAAGAGGGGGGACGTGGGAAGGGAGGGGCAGGGCTGTAGGAGTGAGTTCCCCATCAGGGGAGGTGCGTAAGCAGAGGCTGCACCTCCACCCAGCTGGGATGGTGTTGGCAGGATTCCTGCATGGGATGAGAATCCTCCGACCCTGAAATTTTACGAAAAGGAGATGAGGAAAAGGAGCAAAGGGAAGGACAGCAAAACAGGGCCCAAGGCAAGAAAGGAGACGCCACAACAGCAGCTGCTGGAGCAGCAGCCCAAGATGGAAACACGCCCTTATTTGTGGGGAATTTGTTTCAGCAAATGAGAGACAGTGATGATGCCCAGGCTGTCTCCGAAAATTAATACCATCTGGAAAAAAATACCAATTCAACAGGACTCGTTTTTTCCCCCCACTAACGAACTAAGCCAAGTTTTGTGCCCATCCTGATTTATCTGTTTAGAAAGAAGCTCTTTATTTCCAGGCGCTGGACCATCCTTCTGGCCAGATGAGGGCTCGTGACCGCAGAGAAGTTCCACATCTGAGGCTTTTTGGTAAAACGATGTTTCTTGTGAAATAGATCAGCTCTACACAGAATGGAGTAAATGTATAGGTACACTTTATATGATAAACATGAACTTGACACCCAAGAACCCGTTCCCTGGCTTAAGAACCAGAGTATTACTAGAACCTTAGAAGCCCCCTGTGTGCCCTTGGGGGTAACCACTGTTCCAAATTTCAGGTTAATTACTCCCTTGCTTTTCTTTAAAACCACCTACATGTATCCCTAAATAGTATGTTTTTCACTTTGCTTCTCTGTGACCTTAAACTAAATGGACTCATACTGCATCCATTTTTCTATGACTTTCTTCTTCCGATAAATATTGCTTTGAGATTTATTTGCATGGTAGCACGTAGCTATATTTCCTTTGTTTTTATTCTCCATAACATCCCACCCCATGAATATGGGTATTTTTTGATTGACTTGTGAACTGAGACATTTTTTTAAAATTTCTAAATGTATACTGGCTTTCTGGTTATCTATTTATCATTGATTTGTAAATTAATTTACAAATTAATTCTAGTCTTAGAATAAGACTAGAGACACATCCTTTGAAATGTGTTGAAGCTAGCTTTATGAACTAACGTGTGGTCTTTTTCATAAATATTCATGTGCACTTGAAAAACGTAACTATTCTCTGGCTGGGCACAATGCTCTCTACGTATCCACTTGATCGAGTCTGTGACATATACTATTAAATACTTTCTGGCTTTTATGTACTTGATTTATTAATTATTATAAGCAATAATTTTAACTGTCCCATATCATTTTGGACTTCCGTATTTCCTTTCATGTCTGTCCATTTTTTTTTTAATTTTATTTATTTTTGCTTGTGCCGGGTCTTAGTTGTGGCCGGCAGACTCCTTAGTTGTGGCAGGCGAACTCTTAGTTGCAGCATGCACGTGGGATCTAGTTCCCCGACCAGGGGATCGAGCCCGCGTCCCCTGCATTGGGAGGTGGATTCTTAACCACTGCGCCACCAGGGAAGTCCCTGTCTGTCCATGCTTGCCTTAAATATTTTAGGCTATGTTATTAATGTATAAAAAAATAAGAATTTTTCTACCTTCCTGGTGAATTAACTCTTTTTAATCCTTCATTGATCTTCTTTATCTTTAGTAAAACTTTTAGCCTTAAAGGCAATTTTTTTTCTGACATTAATACAGCCTTTCCACTTTTCTTTTTTCATATGCCTACCGCATATTTTCCCATCCTTTTCTTTTCAATCTTTGTGTCCTTATGTTTTGTGTGCACCCCTTGTAAATAGCATATGGTTGAATTTTATTTTAACGCTGTTTGACAGTCCTTGTCTTTTTTTTTTTTGGCTGTACCGCGCGGCAAAGCACTGAGTCCTAACCACAGGACCGTCAGGGAATTCCCGACAGTTCTTGTCTTTTAACTAGAGAGTTTTAGTCCATTTATGTTTTAGTGATTGGTGATCAATGGGGTTTATTTCTACCAACTCATTACATTTTCTAACTTGACCTGCATTTTCTGCTTCTTTCCTCCTGCTCTTTTCCTGTCATCTTTTGACCTGTGTATTAATTTGATACGACTGCAGTAATATTGCAACAGACAACTCCAAAATCTCAGGGGCTCACAACGACAAAAAGGTATTTCTCACTCTCAGTCTGAGGTTGGCTGCAGCTCTGCCTGGTCTTCCTATTATTCCATACTGTGGGTCGGTTCCAAAAATATGCTCACTGGGACTGGGCTGAAGCAACAAACGCTGTCTAGGGCGGGTAACAGTGGCAAGAACACAAGAGACAAAGCCAAATCGTGCAAGGACATCTCAAACCCCTGTCTGTGCCACATCTACTCACATTCCATTGGCTAAACCAGGTCACGTGTTCAGGCTCCAGCTCGGTGTAGTGGGGCTATCTATTCCTCTCGTGGAGTGGGACGTAGGCAGGGTGAATACTTGCTGAACGACGATATATCCCACCATGATTGACCGAAGATTTTAGAGGGGGTTTCCTCTCTCTTTTTCTTTCCACTTTATTTTCCCACCTTGTCCCCATTTGTTTGAGTAATGTATGGCATGTCTATTCTTTTAGCCCTGATAGCTATTTTAACATTCATACTTAATAAATTCTACAGTTAACTTATTTCCCCCTCCTGACAAATATGAAGACCCTAGAACTCTTTAAGTGAAATCACTTCTCCTTCCAATTGCCATGCTTTTTTTGATCAGCATTTTAGCGCTCAGCTGTCTCCCCGCACACACATTAGGCATTATTATGTTTTCTACAGGCGATGTTTATTTTTTGTCCCCACATTTACCATTATTTTTTGCTCCTCCTTCCTTTTTGCGTCTCAGTCTTTTCACCAGAGATCCTTTGCATTCCTCAAGCACAACGAAATTTCATTTTATAAACGTCTGGCTGAATATTTGTTTATCTGAAAGTGTCTTTATCTCACACTCATGACGAATATAGAATTGATTCATTCAGCATATATTTATTGTGGGCCTACTATGTGCCAGGACACATCCCAGACATTTGGGACACTTCAATGAACAAAACCCCAAAACTTCCTGCCTTTGAGGATCTTACATTTTAGAAGACAAGGTAGGGATAATCAGCAAAATGGACAAACCAAGTGTCTTGTATGTTACAAAGTGAAAACCCACATCAAAAAGAAAAGTAGAGCAGGATAAGGGAAGTCAGAAATACCTGCAGAAGAGCCGGCGGTCAGGGTAGACCTCTGCGAAGATGACTTGTGGAAGAAGAGCATTCCAGATGGAGTGAAGGGCTGGTGCAAAAGCCCTAAGATGAGAGTGTGGTTGGCACATTCAAGGAACAGTAGGGAACAGAGTGGATGGAACAGAGTGTGTGAGGGAAAGGGTGTGAGAGGCAGTCAGAGCTTAACAGAGGGGCTTGTAGCCATTGTAAAGGCTTTGAGCAAAGACAGCAGCTACTGCAGCATTTCAAGCAAAATGACATTTATCTGAGTTTTTGTAATGATCATTCTACTTTCTGTGATGATAGATAAAACTTATTTTATAACAAATTCTGGAGAGGGTGTGGAGAAAAGGGAGCCCTCCTACACTGCTGGTGGGAATGTAAGATGGTATAGCCACTATGGAAAGCAGTATGGAGGTTCCTCAGAAAACTAAAAATAGAATTACTGTATGATCCAGCAATCCCACTCCTGGGCATATATCTGGACAAAAGTATCATTCAAAAAGATACACGCACCCCTATGGTCATAGCAGCACTATTCACAATAGCCAAGACATGGAAATAACCTAAATATTCCTTGACAGATGAATGGATAAAGAAGATGTGGTACATATGTATACAATGGAATACTACTCAGCCATAACAAAGAACAAAATAATGCCATTTGCAGCAACATGGATGCAACTAGAGATTATCGTACTAAGTGAAGTAAGTCAGAAAGAGAAAGACAAACACCATATGATACCACTTACATGTGGAATCTAAAATATGACACAAATGAACCTATCTATGAAACGGAAACAGAATCACAAACAGAGAACAGACTGGTGGTTGTCAAGGGGGAGGAGGTCGGGGGAGGGATGGAGTGGGAGGTTGGGGTTAGCAGATGGAAGCTTTTATATACAGGATGGATAAACAACAAGGTCCTACTGTAGAGCACAGAGAACTATATTCAATATCCTATGATAAACCATAACAGAAAAGAATATACATAAAAAGAATGTATATATATGTAGAACTCAATCACTTTGCCGTACAGCGGTAATTAACACAACATTGTAAATCAACTATACTTCAATTTTTTTTAAAAGTCATTTTATTTCAGCACATTGAAAATACTGTTTTCCACTGCCTTCTGACTTCCATTGCTGCTGTTGGAAAGTCAAGAGGCCCTGGGAGATTCTGGGGTGCTTATGGTAGACCCAACTAGGAAGTACAGCCTCCTCCCTATGGGCCTTGTAGCTGGGGGTCCCCGGGTTCTGCTGGGCTCCCCTTCTGGCCCCGCCTGCAAGCATCTAGGCCCATGATCTGGGCCCACTCAGGCCTTGCCAGCCCTGGGGAGGAGGGTGCCCCCTTAAAAAGTCTGTTGATTACCACCATTCACTTCTCCTACCTGGAAATTGGGGGTAGGGTTGGGGGAAGGGGAGCAAGGCAGAAGTAGGGGGCTGGGCGGGCTTGGAGTGCACGCAGCCCCTCCCCTCTGGCCAGCCTGCCCCTGATGTCTCTGCAAAGGGACCTTATTAGCGACTGGGAAGCTGGCCCCACCGCCTCCCCAGGCCTCGCAGGAGCTGAGAGACCGCAATGGATTTCTGCAATCCATCGTTATCCCTTCCCTCGCCCGGGCCCACCACCAGGTAATTCCACTGTTAATTAAAATCCTGCAGCCTTTAATACCACAGCTCATAATTGCTGTTTTCACCAGCCCCGGATTGGCTGTGCAGGCCCTGGGGGGACCTGGAGTTTTGTTTCCTGAGCCTGACTTCGGCAATGCTCTCCAGCTGTATATTCACTTGTATCCAGCCAAGACTCCCCATGGCTTCAATAGTGGGATGAGGGGGGACCAGTGTCCCCCACCATGGGGGCCACCCCAGAACACCCTTGATATCTCCCAGGGGGAGAGGTTAAAGAAGGAGGCAGGCTCTCCTCCCCTCAAGAGACAGGGCTCCAGGTATAACCCCCAGCAACACAGCCTGGGTGCAGACGGGCTCCCACTCACACAGTGGGCCTGTGAAGGTATCCCGCTGACCTCGGCCCCCGTGGCCGCGCTCATTCTCATCTCCATCTCCTCTGAGGCTCCCCACTGCCCCGAGTCCCCATGTGCAAGTCAGGAACCTGCAGATCAGAGAGGGAGGAGGATTTCCCAAGGCCACACAGCAGGCAGGCAGCGGAGCTGGGCTTCCTCCTGCCACACGCTCCACACTGACTCTCATGAACGTTTTCACTTTCTGGCTCTCCACCTCCACATCTTTCTCCTCCCTCCCAACTCCCTCCCACTCCCCACAGCCCTTGCTTCTCTTCCTCGGTCATTCAGGGGGTGGACCTAGGGTCCTGCAAGTGTGCAGAGGCAGGCCGGGATGGGGGAATGGGAGGGAGACCAGAGGACCATGGCTAGAGGTCCCGAAGGTCCAAGGCTGGGGGACCCCTGTGGCCACAGTGGAGCCAGGACAGCTGAGTTTGGCCCTGCCCCGATGATCCATGGGAGTGGGTGCTCTACTGCCCACCCCAAGTCTCCTTAAGGTCTGAAGCATCATCCCCAGTGGCTGGGAAATTGATCCATTGCTCTCTGCTGAAGAGTCACCGCACCCAAGGCCAGGCCCTTTCCTGGGGCAGCCTGTGCCCAAGAGTGATGGGTACAGGGCTGCGAAGTTCCAGCCCCAGCGATGAGGTCCTGCAGGGTTGGCTGAGGTCTACCTATAACTCCCGGCTCTCCCTCTGTGCCCCCCGCTGCTGTCCCTCCACCCGGGTGCTGATACCTGAAGCACCCCCCTTAAACTTCCCGCACACATACTCTATCTAGAGTCCACTTTCAGGGGACCGGACCTTTTAGAACCATCCTTCCAGGTGGGATTCCAGGTCCTTCTCCCTTCACTCTGCCCACCCCCACTACCCCCTCCACCCAGGACCCCAGACCCCCAACACCACTGCCCGTTACCCAAACCCAGCTCATGCTCCTGGCTCCTCTACTGCTTCAGAAGGAAGGGCTCGGCAGTCAAGCTCTAAATACCCCCGGCACCCCAGCTGAGAGTCTCTGGAGGCTAAGGACCCCTTCAGGGCCCTTTATGCCTCCGAGGTCGGCTGTGTCATCCCCATTTTACCGATGAAGGAACTGGGAAAGCTGTCGCATGCCCCAGTCTGCACAGCTGGGAAGTGTCAGAGCTCGTACCACAGCTGGTTCCCATCCAGCACCCAGCTCACAGGTACCTCAGCCGACCTCCTAAAACACCCCTTCCCTCGCTGCCAGCTTTGTGAGAAAATCAACCTCTTAAGTCCCCTGCCCTCACTGATGCCTCAGATGGAGAATCATGTTTACAAAGAACTGCTTTCATTCATTCACTCACCAACTCATTCATTCACTCACTCATTCATTCATTCAACAAATACGTTTTGAGCACCTTTTTATTATTTTTTTATTTTTATTTTTTTGCGGTACGCAGGCCTCTCACTGTTGTGGCCTCTCCTGTTGCGGAGCACAGGCTCCGGACGCGCAGGCTCAGCGGCCATGGCTCACGGGCCCAGCCGCTCCTCGGCATGTGGGATCTTCCCGGACCGGGGCACGAACCCGCGTCCCCTGCATCGGCAGGCAGACTCTCAACCATTGCGCCACCAGGGAAGCCCTTAAGCACCTATTTTTCACCCGACACTGTGTTTGGTGCTGGGGACACCTTGGTGAAGAAGACGGACGAAGTCCTCGTCCTCACAGAGCTGATATTCTATGGAGGGAGACATACAATAAACACGGTAAATAAGTAAAATAAATATACACTAGGTAAGATGGTGCTAAGTGCCAAGGAGAGAAAGGGGACATGAAAGGCTTGGGGTGGGGCTAAAGGGTGACAGTTAAGACAGCGTGGCCAGGGGAGGCCCCACGGGGAAGGGAACTTGGGGCTACAGGGCGCAAGGCCCATTTGTGAAGGAGGGGGCACCTGGAGCCCTTTTCCTGGGCTCTTGGTGGGGATGGGGACACTCCTCCCAGCAGGGTCTGTACCAGCCCTGCTTGCCTTGTCTGGGGGTCCTCGTGGGGCAGCCGGCAGGGCTCGGACCACCCACCCAGGGGAGGCAGCTTGTGAGAAGGCAGAAGGTCCCCTTGTCCCTGCAGACAGCTCTGACCCCTGCCCAAGCCCAGTGCCCAACTCTGGAGGCCCTTCCCAACACCCAGGACCTCAGGTGCATCCTAGTGAAGAAATACCTGCGTGTTCCTTGCAAAGATGATTGGATGTTGGCAGAGCACCAGAGATCCCAGATGAAGGGCATCACTTGCCCAGAGGTATCATATGTTCCCCGGAGCAGAGTCCAGTGGGCCCCGCCTACTAGCTTCAACCAGGGCCCCAAGCTCCCATGGGAGGTGTACCCGGTAAGGTCCTCCTGGGCACAGTTCCTGGGAACACCCAAGCATCAGCACATTCCACAGATCTGATGAGCTGGCTTCCATGTCTTTCTTGGGCACCCAGCCAGTGACTAGGCTCAGTCCCAGGCTAGAGCTCTGTGACGCACCACTAGAGACCTTTGGTGGACCTGTTCTGGCCACCCTCTCTGAGGACTCAGGGACAAACGCCATGCTCTCCCCAGTATGTGACCAAAACATCTCTCTTTGGCTCTTATGTGTGGAGGAAAGGCTGAGGAAGGTGCCAGATGGAGGGGTGAAAGCATGGCAAATACAAGACAAACTGCTCAGGGTCCTTTGGTATGGAGCTGAACCTTGAATTCACAAGGTTCGTGGGAGTTAAAAAGAAGTACTACGGGGGCTTCCCTGGTGGCGCAGTGATTGAGAGTCCGCCTGCCGATGCAGGGGATGCAGGTTCGTGCCCCCATCCGGGAAGATCCCACATGCCGCGGAGAGGCTGGGCCCATGAGCCATGGCCGCTCAGCCTGCGCGTCCAGAGCCTGTGCTCCGCAACGGGAGAGGACGCAACAGTGAGAGGCCCGCGTACCGCAAAAAAAAAAAAAAAAAAAAAAAGAAGTACTCTGCTCAAGGCTGGAGGATGATTGGGAAGAGATTAAGTAGCAGTGGGCAACAGTTACAAATTCAAAGGCAAGGGAAATGCCGTGGGTTGGGCAGACCCAGGACCCCGATATAAAGTACGCATCATCACCTCCTTTTTATTGGTAAGGAAGCTGAGTCTCAGAGAAAGTAAGCACCTTTCCCAGGGGGTACAGTGGGGAGTCAAACCAGGGTCGTCTTCTTTCCAAGAGACAGTCCACCCCCCAGGATCTGTACCTACCGCACCCCTCCCCAGGTGGGCCCTGGTCTCTGACACTGGACCTGCAGGGAACCTTCCTCATTTGGTGTTGGGGATGAGCTGCCTGAAGACCCAAGGAACTATTTTGTTCAGAGCTCTGGCCAAGAGGGTCACCGATTCCTCCCCACTCCTTGGGTTTCTCTGCCCCATTCCCTCGGCCATCCAGTGCCCCAGAGCCCGCCCCTCTCCCACCCCTCACTCCAAGGCCACCTTGAGTGCCAGCAGGAGGCAGTGTGGAGCAGAGGAGAAGAGCAGGGTCACTGGAACCAGACTGACCTGGGATTGGATCTCAATGCTGTTTCCTCTTGGGCAAGTTACCAAGCCTCTCTGAACCCCGTTGTTTTAGTTTCCCGTCGCTGCTGTAACAAGTTACCGCAAAGTTAGTGGCTTAAAACAACACACATTGGGAATTCCCTGGTGGTCCAGTGGTTAAGACTCCACACTCCCAGCGCAGGGGGCACAGGTTTGATCCCCGGTCAGGAAACTAGAACCTGCGTGCAGCAACTAAGACCCAGTGCAGCCAAATAAATAAAATAAATAAATATTTCAAAAAACAAATGAAGGACCCTGTGATTACATTGGGCCCACCCAGATAATCTCCTATCTTAACATCAGCTGATTAGTGACCTTAATTCTCCCTTGCCACTTAAGGCAACATATTCACAGGTTCCCAGGAATAGTACACAGACATCTTTATGGGAGAGCGCAGGGGAAGCAGCATTATTCTGCCCACCACACCCGCTTTCCTTACTGAGTGGTTATGAAATAAAGATGAGTTTGGGGAATTCCCTGGCGGTCCAGTGATTAGGACTCAGAGCTTTCACTGCCTAGGCCCGGGTTCAATCCCTCCTCGGGGAACTAAGATCCCACAAGCCCTGTGGTGTGGACGAAAAAAAAGAAAGAAAAGATGAGTTTGTGCGATAAGAGCCCCAAGCACAGTGGCTATCAGCAGTAGATGTTTAATAAGTGCTCCGAGTATGTGTTTTTTTATACTAAATTATTTAAGTAAGAAACCGTTTCAAGGGAAATGCAAATGCATCGGGGAAACGCAAATCCAAACCACAAGGAGACAGCACCTCACACCTGTTAGATGCCTATCATCGCACAGGGAGATCAGCTCTGCTTGGTAACCAGCTAGAAGGGGGGGAGGGAGGGAGATGCAAGAGGGAAGAGATATGGGGATATATGTATATGTATAACTGATTCATTTTGTTATAAAGCAGAAACTAACACACCATTATAAAGCAATTATGCTCCAATAAAAACGTTTAAAAAAAGTTATTAAACATCTAAAAAAAAAAAGATGAGAAAACAAGTGCTGGCGGGATGTGGAGAAAAGGGAGCCCCTGTGCACTGTTGGTGGAAATGCAAATTGGTGCAGCCCCTATGGAGAACAGTATGGAGGTTCCTCAAAGAATTAAAAATAGAACTTCCAGATGATCCAGCGATCCTACTTTGGGGTATTTATTCAAAGGAGATGAAAGCAGGATAAAGAGGTACCTGTACTCCCATGTTCATTGCAGCTTTATTCATAATAGTCAAGATTTGGAAACAACCTAAGTGTCCATCCGTGGATGAACGGGTAAAGAAGAAGTGGTATATACATAATATGGAATATTATTCAGCCACGAGAAAGGAGGAAACCCTGCCACTTGTGACAACATGGATGGACCTTGAGGGCATTGTGCTAAGTGAGATAAGCCAGACAGAGAAACTCAAGGTATCACTTATATGTGGAACGTTAAAAACAAAAAACAAATTTTTAAAAGTCCAACTCATAGAAACAGAGAATAGAAAAGTGGTGCCGAGGGCTGGGGGCTGGGGGAAATAGGGAGAGGTTGGTAAGAGGGCACAAACTTTCAGCTATAAGCTGAATAGGGTCTGAGGAGCTACTGTGTAACAAAGTGACCAGAGTTGATAACACTGTATTATATAATTGAAATTTGCTGAGAGTCAAACTTGTGTTCTCACATACACACACATGTAAAGGGATAAATGTGTGAGGTGTGGGATGTGTTAATTAACTAGACGGGGAGAATCCTTTCACAGTGTATATGTACATCCAATCACCATGATGCTTCTTATAATTTTATTGGTCAATAATACCTCCATAAAGCTGAAAATTCGTTTTTGAAAAAAGGATAGAATATGATTCCCTCACTAAAGGGGTCACTTAAAGGATCCATGGGCAGGTCCTCCCTGCATCCCCAAGCCCACCCCTGGTCAGCTACAGGCCTGACAGTAAGGGGGTCCCTAGGGGAAGTTCTCCCCCCAGCTGGAGGCTCTCACCCCACTGTTAGGATGTCTTCCTGGGAGGCGAGCTGGCCTGAGTTGTATGCCAGGATTTAATTAACCCTGGCACAAGCAGAACTCCAAAGCCAAACTCTGGAGCTGCTGGGAATGACCCACCCCAGATCTGGCATTCCCCAAAACAACCCCAGGTACAACGGGCTGGGGGGGGGCCACCTCCCAGCCAGCCAAAGCCAGCTGGCTCCTGGCCTCTGGAAGTGCTAGTACTGGCTGTGCACTGAGTTTTCTGACTCTTCTTCAGATATTTCAAAGAACCCCGGCCTAAGTGAATTCGCTATTTGACGTCTTGTGCATTTAAATGAAATTCAAGCCATTGATTCCAGAGTCTCATGTCACTCACTGGCTTTTTACAAAAACATGCAAAGTCCTAGAATCCTTCAGCCGTTTTTCTTGAGAGACAGGAAGTCAGATTTCTCTTGTGAGGTAAGCCCTGAGTCTTCAAAAGTCTAGGAAGGAAGGCCAGGTTTAGGCTGCTCAAGTCTTTACTGCTGGGACAAGTTTCCACTCCTGGCTACTACGGACCGTTGTGCAGTCTGTGCACTGCACAAATGTACCCAGCTGGGGTGTGGGAAGAGTGAGCATGGGAGATCCATGTGGGCTGAGATCCAGCCCACACTGCGCTCACCGATGGCATGTATGCCCTCCAGTTGGCTCCTCCCAGAGTGGGAGGCACAGAGGCACGGTACAGGCTCAGACTCGGCTTCTCAAACTAGATATCCATCAGGGATAGCATGTGGTGCCTCTGCTCATGATCAGGACACTGCTCAGGCCAAATGTGACACATTTCACAATTGTATTGTCACAAGCTGACAATAACCAATTGCATAATGTGTATTTCCTGTTTGAGGAGGTAAATCCATGGATGAAAATTTAGTGGTCTTTGCAATGTCGAATTTTCCATCCGAGACACTTAGGCTCAATTTTGGTGCTATTTTGTCTCAACCAGTTAACCATTCACATGGCACTGGGCCTGGAGGCAGCCCTGCCCCCACCCTTCAGGAGTCCCCCCAGGACACTCTGGGACCTCCTGACCTCACTTTTTGGGAGAGGGTCAGAAAGCAAGGGCAGAGGCGAGGTCTGAGAGTGACTTGAGGTCTAGGAGTGCTGTCAAGAGGGGAAGGACATTGAGGCCCCCTTTCCACTATAGGTGCACATGCTCTCAGAGGCTTCTCAGCTGGACAGGCCCCGGACAGGCCATCTCCGGGGAAACATGACTCTCTGGGCTCTGAGAGGCTGCCTGGCTTGTGTCCTGTTTGTGAGAAGGCTCCACGTCACCCCAGAATCCTAGGCCAGGTCCTGGTGGTGTGACCAGCACAGGGTGTTCTGGTTATCTACTGCTACGTAACTAGCCTCCCCCCACCAGACATAATGGCTTTTAAAAGGTTATTGTTATCTTACTCATAGTTCTATAGAGCTGACCAGGTTCAGCTGGATGAGTGGCACTGACCTGCTCGTGTAGTTGCAGTTAGGTGTCAGCAGGAAATAGGAGTCAGCTGAAGACTCAGCTGGGCTAGAAATCCAGGCTGATTTCTTTATTCACATGTCTGGGGCCTCAGCTGGGGCCTGCCCAGACCTCTCCCTCTCCGGACACCAGACTTCTCCATGTGGTTAGCTTGGGCTTCCTTACAACATGGCAGTCTCAGAGTAGTCAGACTTCTAGCATCATAACTGACTTCCCCCAGGGCAAGCCTTACCAGAGGTCCAAGTGGGAGCTGCACAGCCTCCTTTGATGTGGCCTCAGAATTCACATGGTCAAGTTCACTGCATTCTATTGGTGCACACAAGGCCAGCCCATATTTAGGGGGAGGGGGCTATACAAGGGCAGGAATACCAGGAGGCATGGTTCATTGTGGGTGCCATCTTTGGAGACTATCTACCACAAGGGGGTCTTCCTACAGCAGGGGCAAAGGTAGGGGGAGAAAAGGACAAAGCAGCCAGGGAAGGACAGCCTGACTGTTCCCTCTGGCTCAGAACGGAGCGGGACTTTTTCAGAAATGTTGTCATTCATTGATTTCACAATTGTTCTCTGGCTCCTGCCTCCTGCCAGGACTCGGCACCAGTCCTGCCCTCAGGGTGCCCAGAGTCACCTACTCTCAGGAATACAAGTGTGTTTTTCCTACAGGAAATTGTCCTTCAAGGTGGAAAAACAGTGTGAGATATTCACAGTTTTTGGATTGACAGTCCTCACTATTCAATCCAAATCACTGATTAAGTATCTATATTTTTAATTAACTACAGCCTACTCCATGATCCGGCTAGTTTAGAAATGCCCCAGAACTTTCTCCTCAAGCACAATCTCAAAATTATTTGACTCACTAGCAGATTGATAGCCAGTCCAAGGAACTACACAGCTCTGTATCTATCCACCCATGTGATTCTGATCAAGCTCTTCCCTTTCCAAGTCTTGGTTTTCTCCTGTAAGAGAAGGGAGGGAGATGAGGTTGACCAGATGACTGGACTCCAAGAGACACCATCATGACCAGTGAGCTCCGACTACTTCTGTGGCCTTGGGCAAGTCCCCATCCCTGTCAGGCTCTTAACTTCCCACCTGTAACATGGGAAGTCAGAAAAGATGACTCTAGGGTCCTTTGAGCACCGTCATCGTTTAATTCAGACTCCCATCTGGACTCACTTCAGCACATGCAAGAATGCATCCATTGCCTTAGGACTGGGATTCAAGCCCAGCTGTTTGGTGCACATTGTTATTCCCAGGTCCAAGTCCCCCTGCAGTCAAACCATTGGAGACAGGCAGACACTGCCATGGAAACTGATCTGGAATCCATTCACTGGCTCCCAGCTGAGTGATGGGCCAGGCTGGGTGGCAGCTTTGTGTAGGAGAAAAGGTTGAGATGAGGGTTCAGCCAGGCTGGGAAAAAATCTCAGCTTCTACTTGGTTATGGCATGACCTTGAGAAATTCCTTAACCTTTCTGAGCCTCAGTTTCCCCATCTGTAAAATGAGGGTCCTCACGCACACCTCCCGGGAAAAGCCTAAGGATTCAAGATCATATCTGAGAAGCCTTGATGTAGCGTCTGTTATTCTTCAAACTGCATGCTGGAAAGCTACGTCTGTTTTGAAGGCAGTGGCGCTGATTCTCGTCACTGGCTCAGAGCCTTCCCTGAGATAATTTAAGAGGTCTGGGTTTGGGAGTGCTCCCCGGGCAGATCTGCCATCTCCCCTGTCGGCCACAGGATGGATAGGCCCCTAGCCCAGCTGGAAGGGCTATCCATGCCGCTGCCTCCAAAGATGTTCTGGGCTGTCACACTCTCCTGCACGCTGTGCTAAAAAATGACTCCAAAGAAAAGTAAGCAGACACTCCAGGCCATAAATATTTCAGAGCGGAATGAACGTCCTTCCCACAGCACCGACTTGCCATATATATTATTTATAAAACCATAACTTGAGTTGAAAGGTAGTCATCAAAAGAATAGACAGTCTCACTCAGATCCACTTGGTGATTGGAAAAACAATCTAGAAGGAGAGAAAATGGTGTCTGGGCTATGATGTCACAGGAGGTCATCTGGCCCCGCCCCCTGGCTCCAGCCCCGCCCAGAGGGAGTCTGGCAAGAGGGACAGGATGGTCCGGCAGGAACAAGCACTGGAAACCAGCAAACTGCTGGGTTTCCACAGCCCCAGCCCTCACTGGATTTACAGGAAGTCTCCATTAAATTACAAACAGAAGTCCACAAGTTAAAAAAAAATCTTCCTCCACCTTTATAATAGGGAACGGAGCTCATCATGAGAGGAGAGGCTGGGAAGGACTGGCAAAAGCTATTGGATGAGCAGAAAGAACCTGGGCCAGGAACTGGCAGACCTGGGTTCTAATTCTGGTTCTGCTTTTCCATGGTGTAACGTCCAGCAGGTCACTGTGCCTCCCTGGACTCGATTTTCCCATGTATGAAATAGGGGGCTCAGTGGTCCTCAGTCCATCAGACCCAGCATCCCTGTCCTGCAGCAAATGCTTGGTAACATCTCTTTTTTTTTAATTTTTTAAAAATTTTCGGCTGCATTTGGTCTTCGTTGCTGTGCACGGGCTTTTCTCTGGTTGTGGCGAGTTGGGGTTACTCTTCGTTGTGGTGAGCGGGCTTCTCATTGCGGTGGCTTCTCTTGTTGCGGAGCACGGTCTCTAGGCACGTGGGCTTCAGTAGTTGTGGCTCATGGGCTCAGTAGTTGTGGCTCGTGGGCTCTAGAGCACAGGCTCAGTAGTTGTGGCACACGGGCTTAGTTGCTCCGTGGCATGTGGGATCTTCCCGGACCAGGGCTTGAATCCATGTCCCCTGCATTGGCAGGCGGATTCTTAACCACTGTGCCACCAGGGAAGTCCTTGGTAGCATCTCTTATTCTCTCTAGAAATAAAGTTCGATAATATAACCTATCTGCATACACAATTTTAAAAATCAACGTAGTAAAGCCTCAACCCAGTGACATGTACCTGTTCATATATTCACCATGAATATGGCATTTCCAAACACAAGCTGACACTGTGCTCTTATATGGCAACTCAAATACCACGAGCAGCCTTGCATTTGGGGATGTGATCGTCTAACCGTAAGCACTCCTGGTAAAATCCTGCGACGAAACAAAGGACCTTCTTCCTCAATTTTCACTCTAGTAGCATGCCTGGGAGAGTCGGTGTAGGTTAAAACTGTGCAAAAAACAAACAAACAAACAAACCACTGTGTGTTAGGATGTAAAACAGAGTTCAGTTCTCGGCTCAGATCATTTTCAATAGGTTTCTCACCCATAGGAACGTCTGGCCGGACATTTGCAATTTGTGTGGGATGCAGTGAGCATTCTTCACGGAGCGGGGCCATTGGGCACAGTACAGAATCCTAGGCACCCCCCTCCCAGCATCGTGATGACCAATTAAATGCCCCCACTCACGTCCAAAACACCCCCGGGATGGAGTGAGTCCACAGAGCCACCAGACAAGCTGTTACCACAGCGCTTCTGCACTGCTCTGGGCATCTGATGCCTCCCATGAGTGGCTCAATGACAAACACTACCCTTAAGGCCAGCCACAAGGTGACCACTCCAGTTCCTGCCCTGCTGTCACATTTTGGTGGCAGCGGTGACTGGACTTTCCAGACGCACCCACCGCTGCTTGAATGGAGGCTGGAACCAGGATGTGTGGAAGAGATGCCTGATCCTTCCCTGGTCCTTCCCCTCCCACACTCTGCCCATTTGGGAAGTCGGGTGTCTGATGGGCACCCCGCAAGCGGGTACTCCAAGCCATCCAGACAGCAGTGCCATGAGCACCCTAGAGGAGGTGAGGGGGCCGAGCCGGGCTCCTGGGGCGGTGAACACCCCTCGTGGTGTCCTTACTGTCAGCGTCCAGCCAATGGGAAAGGAGCAGAAGGGGGACAGCTGCCACAAAGAGGTGACAAAGGGAGCGTGGATTTTGCCCCTGAGCGCTGACAATGGAGGGCTTGTTGCTTGATTGAATATATATATGAATCTTAACTCTTTCTTGTACCCCAGCTGGGAAGCAAGCGGGAGGGTCGGAGATTAGCTGTAATTAACTGTAAGAGTCAAGACATCTTGAAGACAATAGCTGTGCTCCAGAAAGTCTAGGAAGCTCCTGGGTCCTTCCTGTGAATAAACATCTCCCCTACAACCCGTCAACCGCCACATCCCATCCACAGCTGTCTGCAGCCCACCCTCCTCCGGACAAGACCAGATATGCAGAGCCTTAAGGGGGCCATCATTCAGGCGCAAGAGAGGGTTCCCATTACAACTGCCTCGGATGGCTGGTGAGCTGGGTTTGGTTTTCTTTCTATTATGTGATCGCTATGGGAAATTTAGAAAACACAGAAAAGCATGAGGATAGAAATAAATGTCACTGGTAATTCCATGACCAGTGGTAGCTCCAGTTAGCATTTGGGGTGTGTGTGTGTGCGTGTGTTTACATGTCTATGCATATATGTATACACATATACGAACAAACATGCACACACATATATACACATATACATAGATACGCTATAGGATAGTAAGAATGAACTTTAATTAACTTCAACTTCCCTATTTTTTCTCCCACCTAAGGAGTGGGATTCCCAGCTCCCATTTGGAGAGTGACGGTCACCCAGGGCAGCCCCGTGGAGTCAATGAGCAGAACTGTGCGCCTCCTGGCGGAAGGAAGAGGGCTCAGGAGACCCAGAAGATACTCCTGGCATCAAGGCCAAGTACGCTGCTCCAGGGCTGCACAAAACTTGGGGGCTGATGAGGAAGAACTGGGATCCGATGGGGCTTCTTCCTGGGGGCGACCTGTTCAATGTGAATACAGCACCATTCTCAGCTCCCCAGCCGGAGAGGCTGCCCTGAATATCCTGCCCTCTACTGGCAGTCAGCAAGCATTCCGGGACATGAGTGTCCCGTCAGAGAAGATCCGGGTCTTTGGGAGGCACTTCGTAGCTGCCTGGCCTGTGCCAGGAACCAAGAGGATCCCGAAGTTCTGAGGGCGGTGCCCGGCCCTGGACTCACAGCTTCTTCAGGGGGGCAGACTCACCCATGAAGCCACGGAGTGAGAGCGCACAGCCACGTGCCACCACAGGGCAGCCTGTGCAGGGCTTAAGGGTGGCCTTGCTGACACACTGATCTGCCACTCACCAGTTGCCCTTTAAGCCTCAATTTGTTCACCTTTAAAATGGGTATAAAGACTGTACCCACAATATCAGTTTATTGGAAGAACCCAATGAGATAACGCATGTAAACTGCTCCATAAATGGTCACCTTATAATTATTATATCCAGAATTTCCTCAGGCCTTGCCAGACACTTTCTTATAATAAGCCCTATTTCTCTGACTCTCACTCCCCTGGTAATGTAGGACCTCCCACCCAAAACCTCACTCAGCAGCTGGAAGTGCCCTGGGTGTGTTGCATGTGAGCTCATGGTTTTCTCTGCTACCCACGGGACCACCGTGATGCTTTCTCCCTCCTGGCCAAGACCACCTGCCTGCATAGGAGACCCTTCCTCTCTGCCTTCCAGGGCACCCTCATTTGCAGTCCCCATTCTGAGATGTCCCCCTCTATCACCCAGGCTCTGGGCAGAGGGCCTGGTACCTCGGGATCCTACAGTCGCCCATCCTCAGTGCCCCAGCTCTGGCCAGCAGCCACCTCTGCATAGACCAGACCCCAGACCAGGGACCAGGCTGGGTTCCACTTCACCTTCACCCCCTGCTCAGACTGATGGCTCTGAGTGGATGACCCATCCCACCCTACATTCAGCATACTGGGACATTTTTCCATGCCCACAGTGGACACAAATCTGCCTTCCAAGATCAGTATATCATGGTGCAGAGCAATGGGATATGGGGCGTGGTGGTGTGGTACACGGGCTGGGAATAGCCTGGAAGGAGAGCAGAAGCTGAGCTGCTGAGGCCTGAGACATGATGGGGCTGACACCAAGAGAGGGGGTGGACCTCCCAGGAGAGGAAGGATGTGCACCCAGGCCCCACCAGAGACAGGTATCACCCAGCCGGCTGGGAGCCCATAAGGTCACAGCATCCCCCAGGGAGACCCACCTCCAGGGACTGAAGCCACCGGCACTCTCAGACTTTTTAAGATCCAATACCTTTTTTCTCTCCCAGCATTTGAGGGGGAAAAAGAGCACATGGCCCTACTGAAATGGGAGGGAACAATGTCTGGTGTCACTGTGTCACTTCTCAGAGGGCAAAGACTCCTCCCCTGTGTTTGCAATACCTGCCTCGGGGTAGATGTGAGAAGGAAAGGCAGAAGTGGACGGAAAAGCCCTAGAACTGCAGGCTGGGCCCATGTGCACTGGGGCCATCATTCTTGCACAGGAAGGCCTGATGGAATCTTCCAGACCAATGGCTTCTGTCAGTGGGACAGCACGTCCCGGGAGGCCTGCTCTGGCCCCAGGAACCTCCCCCACTTGCTCATACCAGGGCTACTATGTTCTTCTAGTTGGTGGGCGTGGAAAACCATCCAGGAAACGTGCTACGTGCACACCTCAAATGTGTGTTTCCACCCCCAGGTCCTGGCAGGACCCGAGGCCACATCAGGGACAGTGGCCCCTGTCCCCAGCTTCAGCCTGGACCCACCTTCCCTCAAAGTCTCTCCCCAGCAGCCCTCGGGGGCTTCTCAGAGAAGCGGCCTCAGCTCCACCTCGGGCCCCCACCAATCTCCCTCCCCATCTGGAACCACCCACCCCCCAAATTAAAGAAATAGAAATAAAAAACTGGACGAGTTAATTTGCTAAAATGAAATGGAGTGCAATAACTGATTACATTTTTCCCCAAAGGAAACTTGAGTTAATTTGGCTGGTGACTCATATGCCAGACTGCCAGTTCCAACACAGCATCCCAGACACGACTCCTCGCTGGGCCCAGCTGGCAGCCGCCCTCCCCGCTCGCTGCTACAGGCACCAGTTCCCGCCTATGTTTCTCGGGGGAGCAGAGTGCCCACCGGAGAGAGAGCTGTTTGTGGCACATCTGAAACTGCGGGGCACACGCACACTCACACACATAAGTCCATACGGAAGCATGTGTGTCTACATCACACTTGGCAGACAAGCATACACACGACCATGCACACGCACGCACACACACACACGCTTGGGACGTCACAATAAACTGAGATGGGCCACTCAGTAAATCATCCAGCGATAACCTCTGCATACCAATACTGGGGGAAAATCCAATTAAAGTAACTCCTTTCTCAGTCATTCCTATTTTCTCAGCATCTTAAATATCCTAGAGGGAGAAGAGGCTCGCCAGAGTACTAATGTGAACTCTGCTGAGCTTTGGGTGAATATTCCTGGCCCAGCATCCCATGGGTAGAGGCCCCAGATGGGCTTTCCCGACTACTTAGAGTGAAGGGAATGTTGAGACCCCACTACTACCACCCATACTCCTCACTTGGCCACATTTCTAATGAAAGCACCTCCCAGCTCGGGCAGAAGCCCCCAAGGTAGGCCCTGGAGTTAGAAGGCCCCCAGGCCCAATCTTGTCATTTACATGCTGTGTGACTTTGAGCAAGGCACTTACCCTCACTGAGCCTCAATTTTTTTTTTCTATAAAATATTTTCCTCATCTGGTTGTACAATAATATGAATGTACTTAATACCACTGGATGGTACACTTAAAATGATTTTATGTTGTATGCATTTTAACACAATTTTTTAAATTGGGGGAAAAAAAGGCATAAGCTTTCCCTTCCTCTTCCCCCCTTACCACTGGTTGGGATGTAGAAATGATGGCAGGAGCTGGGGCAGCCTTTTTGGATTCAAATATGGAAGTCACCTGTTGAGCGTGGCAGAACAGCAAGATAAAAGGACAGTGGTTCCTGTGACATTGTAGAGTTATAAGTCCTGGATTGCTTGTGTTCAGACTGTTATATGTGAGAGAAGTAAACCTCTATGTTTTTAAAAAAATATTCATGCTCAAACATGGAGAAAACTAAAACCATTCAAAGGGGTTCATTCATTGGGACAAGGATAAGAGATACTCCCTAAGATTCCTCACCCAGTCATCCCCAGTGAGGACACATGACCCAGGATTCTGGGTTCTGGTCCAACTCACCCACCAACATCTGTGCAACCTCATTGCACAAAAAAAAAATCATTTTTTCCCCTAAGCCCCAGTTTCCCTATCTGTCTTCGGACACTAATACTGGCAGCCTCAGTTTTCCAAATCTGGTTAATGAGAGGTCCAAGCAGCAAAATCACTTGGAGGAGTGGGCAAGAGCAAGGCCGGTGTCCAGGTGGATCTGACAGAGAGCCAGAGCAGCAGGGCGGAGGGAGCCTGCAGCACCCAGCCCTTGGTCCTCTTGCTAAGCCCATCTTACAGGAAGCTGGGGACGAGCAAAGAGGCCTGTGAGGCTTCCAGAGCCCAGGGAGAGCCACAAAGAGCGGGAGAAGCAGGAGGCCTCACCACTCAGGTACCGGTGGGCAGAGTTTTCCGGAGCCAACGCCCTCACTCCCAGATGAGAAAATGGGGGCAGAAGCCCTCCGAGCTCAGGGCTCTGTGTGGTCTCCCCGCCCCTACTGTGCCAGCTCACTCTGTGGGTCTCCCCGGGGCACCGTGGGGGTAGGGGGGCGGCCAATCCTCTAGAGGAAGACAGCAAGGACCCCAGCGGCCAGTCCCAGCACTTGGGGCGGGGATGGAGGAGGGAGTCGAGAGATAGGGAATTGGTGGGAAGGGGGAGAGGTGGAGAAAATGTTTGCTGGTCTCCCTGGAGGGCATCTTGCTTCCTTGGGAAACCCAGGAGTGGTTATCAGAATGAAGGACAGAGATGCCTATCCCAGGATAAGGGCTAAGAAATCTCTCCTTGTGGCTTGACACCCCGCGGCAGTGCTCGGAGAGACAGGACCCCATCCCAGACTCCTGCCTAAACTCGGGGCCCAGGGCCCAAGCAGAGAATAACCATCTACCCATGACATCACAGCCCGGGGGAGCAATGGCCAGGTTTCTGGGCAGCTGGCACCAGCTGTGCCCACTCTGAGGCTCACCCAGGCCCAACCATGACCTTGATACTAGCCAGTACTCCTCTGTACAGCCTTGAGGTCGGTTGAGCCCTGCTGAAATCCTCCCTCTGTCACTTACAAACAGAGGGACCCTGGGCAAGGAGGTTTTATAACCTCACTGAGGTTCAGCCCCTGCCTCTGTAAGGAGGTACCCACACGGGGGGCTAAATGAGCTCATGGCCCTCGGCCAATGCGAGCCCCCTCTCCCTCCACCGTGGACATCTTGGCCCCGTGGCTCCTGGGAAGGGCATTATAAAAGGACAAACAAGGCTGGTCAAATTTGTGGTCGGCATCCTCCAATTTCCACAACAATTGTCGTTTCAAGAAATAAAACATGTGCTGACATGTCCCTTCTTCTCCAGAAAACAGAGACGGACCCACTGAGCATCTGGGTCTCCGTCCCTCCTCACTCGGCATCTGGAGCAGCAGGTTCTGGACTTTTCCAAGCCCCGGACACAGCAGAAGAAACACGTGAGTCCTTGGGCACCTGGCTTTTTAAAGCACAGACCAAATGGCTCTTTTATTTGTGACTATATGAATGTCCTCATATTTTCCACCTGAATATCCTTATATGGGATTCTCAGACTGAAGTAAAGCTGGGTGGCCCCGAAGTCCAGCTTTACAGAGGAATTCCCCTGAGTGGTCATGGCCCAAGTGAGCGTCTGCTGAGAGTTGGGGGGGATGGGAGCTGAGGCCTGGGGATGGGGTCAAGGAGACAGGGGGCCCCACTGCAAGGAGTTTGAAGGTCCCTCTGGGGACACAGGAGGGCACCCAGATGCCCCAGGAAGGGATGCAAGGCCTAGAGGGTAGGTTGTCCCCCAATGCACAGCCAACGGGGCAGCTCTGCCCACTGCTGCACTCACACTGTCACACACGGATATGCATTCAAAGCACACACAGAGACATCCATTCACGTACACACAGACACACACAGAAGTGCATTTACACACTATCACATACATACACACACACCAATACCACCACCACACTAATGCCCCCAACATCCCAAAGCAGGTGTGCAAGCCTGCCTTCCCTGAGGTTCCAGTAGCAATGGGCTCCCAGTCACTCCTAATCCCTTGGACCACGGACACCTCCAGTTTCACAAGCAGGAATTACTTAGCGCCACGGGGCCTTGTGCTGGTGAGAAAATCGTGGCTTGTCCAAGACCACTGGCAAATTCAGAGCAAAGCCAGGACCACTTCCCCCTCGGCTTGCCCATAGCCCATCCCACCGGCCTCTGGCCTCTGGCCTCTGGCAGCCCCTGGCAGGTCCTTGACCCTCCCATCCCCGAATCTTCTGGCTCAGGCCCCCACCCCAAAGCCTGCCCCTCCCTCCTTATTTCAGCCCTACCCTGAGCCCCAGACTTGTACCCAGACCTCCCCCACCCCTGCTGAACCCTTGGGACCTTTCTTCCTCCCCACCCAGTCTCAAGAGTTTCCTCCCTTCTCTTGCCTCCCCTTTCTGCCCAGAGGCTGGGCAGGGTTAAACCACAGGAACCGGGGGTCAAGGTCAAAGCTGAGTGTGTGCCTATCTGCTTCCCTCCCGCCCCTGCCTCCACCCATACAGACCCTTAGGCATCAGGTGTCACCCTCCGCTCCTCTGGGCGAGGTCCAGGGGCGGCCCCTCCCTCCTGGACGCCCTGTCTCTGGTGGGGCAGAGGCCAGAAGAGCTCAGGACCCAGGCAGAGTTCTGGTGGGGGGCTGGGGACGAGGTCGCGCCGTCGCTTCCCCCCGGCGCCGCTAGGTGGCGCCGCGCCAACGAGGATTGGGATGGACGGGAAGGTCTGCGCCGCGAGAGCCGGGTGCCGCGCCCACTCCTCCCACGCGGCTGCAACCATCAGGGTCCTCGAGCCTCGGGTCCCCATGCCCCCGACCCCGGCCCAAGCTCTCCTCAAGGCTCCAGGCTCGCTCTGGGGCTCAGAGCACGCACCCTGGGGCCCTCTTCACCACCTCTGCACTCGGTCCCCGGGTAGCTCACCTGGTCCCACTGGCTTGGCCAGCTTCCCCAAGGCCATACCTTCTCTGGAGGAGGTGACCCTGATTCTGGGACACAGTGCAGGGGTGGATTGATAGGAAACTTGTGAGGAAGAAGAGCCTGAGTGTCTGGGTTGGGGCCAGCCCCCCAGATGGGTCCTTTCCTCTCTCTGAATTTCTTTATCTATCAAGTGGGATTGATCCCAACCCACAGAGTAAGTGAGGTCAGCATGGATGACTCCTGGCACCGGGCATGGCACAGACTTGGTACTCAGTAAGCAACAGTGCCTCGGTTTCCCCTTACACCTCCCGGGGATCGTACCGTACCTCTGCCTTTGCCCTCCTGGTTCTGGGGTCCTCGTGCCTCACTGTAGTACAGACTGCAGCTCAGAAGCATCTAATGAACAGGTACCTGCATCTCACCCCGCCACCCCCAGAACAGGAAGGTCATATTCTCCACCCCTTGGCAAAATTGGCCCAGTCCCTGCCCCCATTTCAGCATCCAGAGAGACAGGAGAGGCCTCTACGATGCTCCCATTCATCGGACTCCTCCTGGCCTCCGAGTCTGTCCTGAGGGTAGTCCCACCCCCACTGCCAGGCTGTGGACCCCCTGGGACAGAGGTACCCCATCCGCTCAGTGTGGCCTCCACAGGGAGGGCGAAGCAATAAATGCCCAATAAATGCTTGTTAATTTGCTTCATGTAAGAAGGAGGGCACTAACAGCACACATTGACCCCACTCTGCATCAGGCACTATGCCAGCGGCTTCTTTAATATATGCTTCCAATGACTCTGAGTGTTTTTCCCACGAGGAAGCTGGGGCTCAGAGAGGGAAGCTGGGGCTCAGAGCTGTCACACAGGGGGTCAGTGACAGCTGGAGTTGCCTTGCTCCAGGGTGCCCCAGACCCTTTATGCCATGAGCCCCTCCTTCCCTGCCTGAGACTAAACCCCGAGGCGTGGTGACCAGGCCACTCTCAGACTTTCTGACTCTGTGGTCCTCTTCTGACCCTCTGAGGCTCCCACTGTCCTCAGTCACCTCCTAGCCTTTGCAGGGGCTGACCATCCTGCCAGGAAAGATGTCTTCCCAGCTTCATTCCATAGGGGCCACCCTAGCATCACCTCCTGCAGGAAGACTTCCATGACTACAGGGGTCCCCAGCCTCAGAGCCTCACTTGGTCCCAGGCTCAGACACACTGTGGACTCAAGCAGCTATTAGGGATCAGCTGAGAACACATCACCACAATGATGTGTTCCATGGGGGAGCCTACACCACATCCCAAACCCAGTTTACGAAGAAGCTTTTAGAAGGGCATTTAGGGTATCCCATGGACTGAAGTTTTGTGTCCCCCCCAATTCATATGCTGAAGCCCTAACCCCCAATGTGATGGTATTAGGAGGGTGGGCAGGTTTTTGAGAGGTAATTAGGTTTAGATGAGGTCATGAGGGTGAAGCCCACACAATGGGATTAGTGTCCATAGAGAAGAGGAAGAGAAACCAGAGCTCTCTTTCTCTCTGCCCTGCGGAAGACACAGCAAGAAGGCGGCTGTCTGCAAGGCAGGAAGAGGGCCCTCACCATGAACCAAATCTGCCAGCACCTTGATCTTGGACTTCCCAGCCTCCAAAACTGTGAGGAAAAAAATGTCTGTTGTTTAAGCCCCCCAGCCTATGGTATTTTCTTACAGTAGCCCAAGGTGACCAAGACAGGGTAGATGATGAAACCACGGCTCAGAGGGGCCAAGTGACCAACACAGTCACACAGCAAACCAGAGCAGAGACTAGACACAAACCAAGGTTAAAAAAAAAAAAGAAAAGGGACTTCCCTCGTGGTCCAGTGGTTAAGAATCCGCCTTCCGATTCCAGGGATGCGGGTTGGATCCCTGGCCGGGGAACTAAGATCCCACGTGCCATGAGGCAACTAAGCCCACACGTCTACTGAGCCCACATGCCGCAACAAAGATCCCGAGTGCCTCAGCTAAGACCCCACAGAGCCAAATCAATAAATATTAATTTTTTTTAAAAAAAGGAAAAAATAGGCTTCCCTGGTGGTGCAGTGGTTAAGACTCTGCACTTCCACTGCAGGGGGAGTGAGTTCAATCCCTGGTCAGGGAAGTTCTGCATGCCACGAGGTGAGGCCAAAAAAAAAAAAAAAAAAAAACCACACTCACTCAAGGGGCAGGGCAAAGTAAAGTGGTAGAATACAGCTGGGAGAGGGGGTAACTGTGCTGGGGGTGCCCTGCGCTGGGCCCCAGGCCTCTGTCCCCCCATTGCACATCATCACCCAGTTTGTGTAACCAAGACAGCTCTGCCGTCCAGTCACCAGGACGGATGCCCGTGACCACCTATAGGTGTGCTGGGCTGGTTCAGGCCGGACCAGCCCCTGCTGTCCCCAGGACAGCAGAAACCCACTAACATCATCATCTTAGCATCTCAGGCTGAGATTCGTCGGGCATTCTTGAAATTGCCCCCAAGACAGCATCATGTGGGACTTCCCTGGCGGTCCAGTGGTTAGAACTCAACACTTCCATTGCAGGGGCACAGGTCTGATCGCTGGTGGGGGAACTAAGATCCCACATGCTGCGTGGCACAGCCCCCCCAAAAAAACACAAAAAAAGATGGCATCATGGAGCCAGCCCCGGGCTGGGGGTTGGAGTTAGGTTCTGGCCCTGCTCTGCCCCTGCCCCTGGGTAGCCCTGGGCCCTTCTTTGAGTTTCATCAATACAACAACAGGCTGCGGGGGGGAGGCTCTGAGTAGCAATGTGCTGGAGGCAGCTCATCCCCCACTATAGAGAGATGCTGTGCCCCCGGCCACGGCGGGAAAATGTACACCACGGAAAGCAGCAAACACTACTGCTTTTTTCTCTCTTTCTTTCCTTCTTTCTCTCCATCTCTGCCTCTGTCTCTCTTTTTTTTAGAGCTGGTTGTTAATCATTTATCTTCAGGGCCTGGGAGAGAGGCACATTCCTCCTCCATCGACGGGACAGGCCGGCCCAGGAAGCCAGCCGGCACCTCCCAGCAGCGGGCCTGGGCCCTCTGGTGCCCCTGGACCTGCCAGGGCGCACGGAACAAGGCAACATCTGTCTTGCCACTTGCTTGCTTTCTTCTTTCTCTTGCACGAGCATGAGAAACCAAGCTGATCCCCCCACCCTATTTGCCATGTGCCCCAAGCTTGTCTGGTCCCAGAGTGTCCCTGGAAGAGACAATATTTTTAACAGAGTCACTGCCAGGCCTCACACGGGCCATCAAAAACAAGGGGAGAGGGTTTGTAAGGTTCATCTTGGGGGCGGGGGGGCACGCAGCCGTATACCCGAGCCTCAGAGCGCCTGTTCACTCCTCCCCGAGGGACTGCAGGGTGATCAATCAGTGAGCTTGGAAGGCAGGGCTCTCGTGAATTTGTGCAGCCCCAGTGCGGAGCTGGCCTAATTTGGACACGGGCTCAGCTAAACCTGGCCTTCGAGTACTCTAAGGGAAAAAGAAGAAAAAAAAAAGGCTTTGCTAAACTATAAGCAGGATGGCGATGAACATGCTTAACCTGCTCAAGGAAAATGATCACTTTCAAACACTTTTTTTTTTTTGGTGTGTTGGGTCCTCGCCTCTGTGCGAGGGCTTTCTCTAGTTGTGGCAAGTGGGGGCCACTCTTCATCGCGGTGCACGGGCCTCTCACTGTCGTGGCCTCTCTTGTTGCGGAGCACAGGCTCCAGACGCGCAGGCTCAGTAGTTGTGGCTCACGGGCCTAGTTGCTCCGCGGCATGTGGGATCTTCCCAGACCAGGGCTCGAACCCGCGTCCCCTGCACTAGCAGGCAGACTCTCAACCACTGCGCCACCAGGGAAGGCCCCTCAAACACTTTGAAGGCATGCATTTGAGCACTCCCCAAACTGATAGCCTGATTATGACTGCCCTTTGTTCCTAGAGGTTGACGGCCTCCTTAGCTCTACCCAGAAGGCAGAATTGCTGTTCCTGCTGAATGTTAATAAAACCCACTCTTAAGAACATCCAGCCACGCGTTCAGCCAGCCAGCTTTGCTCTTTCCCATTTAGCAACATTTCTTCAATGACAGCTGTGGGTAAGCCCTGATGAGTCCACACACTCGGACACTTTGTGTGTCACATTGGCCCTGCCACCCCTGCGGTGGGATCTGAGCGCATCAGACCACAGGCCATTAGACCTCCAGGTACGCAGGCGCCATGGCTGACTTCCGGTCTCGGTCTCACTCGCCCCATGATGCATGCTGACTTGTCCAGCTCACACCTCAAGAAAGCGGCTGGCAGCAGGGCCCGGGGGAGGAAAGCCAGTAACTGCCTGCTCTGGACGAGATCACTGGCTTTTCATTCTGTTTCAGCCATCGAACTTGCTTTACACGTGAAATCATAGGCAGGACCCTGGGATGTAAACGGATGAGAACAGAGCAGCTCCAGGTGACGTGCGTGTTGCAGCTGCCCCTCTTCCTGGACCTTCTCGGAGTCTTCCAGCTTTAATAACTTTGATTTCCACTGAGGCCTGATTCTTCCCTTCATCTGGGAGCCCAGGTTTACAGGTCACTCTAACATGCGGTTGTTAAAAAAAAAAAAAATACAAGAAACAGAAGCTGGGGGTTACAATAGCAATCCCCAGAACTGGGGTTCCTCATCTTCCTGGGCTCCACCTTTAGCCACTTGGCCCCTGTTGACTCTGTGGATACTTCCAGAAACCTCCAGACAGAATGTTCTTGTTTTCTGGCTGTTGGCGGCTCTCTCCCCTCTACTGCTCCAGGGCATCTCTGTAGCAATGATGTTTCTGGTACAGCCTCTACCAAATCAACGGGATGCTGGGTTGTTGAGACCTGCCCCCCACTGCCCCTGCCTGCACCTGGGACAGACTGGACCGGGGACCACCTCCCATGACTGCCCAAGTGACAGCCAGCCACTCAGTGGTTCATTCACTCAACATCACCTATGGGCCAGGCCCTGTGCTGGGTACCAGGGACATGATGGGGCCCGGGTGAGGCAAAGCTGCTTCCTCCGTGCGGTGTGAGTGGATGATGGGAAGGATGTAGGCAACCCCAGCCTGGAGCCATATGTGCACTCATGAGGGCAGGAGGGGAGGCTTTGGGGGCACATGGGAGGAGCTTGACTCAATCTGAGGGTCAAGGACCCCTCAGGACTCTGCTGGTCTGGGAACTGTCTGCTGCTCCCGGAGGTGCCGTTGCCCTCATTTTCCAGAAGGGCGCCTCGTGGGACTGACAGGTGGAGAGAGAGCGGCGCGTTATTGTGCACTTTTTCTTAAGTCTGTGATAAGCTCCTTCTATTAGACTATAGATCTCGTCACATAAAATAGATTTGTGGACTCGCAGCCAGGGAGAGCCACGTTCCTGAGCCGCGGAAATAGCTCATTTCCCCCACCCTTCCTTGAGTCACTGATGGTCATGAATTTTTCACCCAAATGTCGCCACTAAAGATGTCACCAGCCTCCCTCCCCTGGCGATTTTATGATCTGACTCTAATGGGGTGGGGGTGGGGAGCACGGAGAGAAGGGAATGTCTGTGTCCTGGAGCCGGAAAGGGGACTCTGAATGTAGGGGGTCGGGGGGACGGAGAGCGGGGCGCAGAGGCTGGGGTTTCGGCTCTCTTTATTGAGCAGCTACTGTCTGGCTGACCAGAGCCAAGGACTTTCCTCCTACTAACTCATCTCAGCCGCCAACAAGCTGGCGACGGAATGGGCACGTGGGCTGGGACTCAGAGAGACTGAGTAACTTGCCCAAGGTCACAAAGCTTATTAAAGTAGCAGAACCGGGACTTCCCTGGTGGTCCAGTGGCCACGACTCGTCGCTCCCTATGCAGGGGGCCCGGGTTCCGTCTCTGGTCAGGGAACTAGATCCCACATGCTGCAACTAAAAGATCCCGCACGCCGCAACGGAGACCCAGCGCAGCCAAATAAATAAATATTTTTAAAAATGAAAATAAAATAAAGTAGCAGAACCACAGGCATTGGGTAAGTATGAGGCTCCTGGTTTCCGCCTCTGCTCCCCCCACTGCAAGGCGGGAGAGGAGAGGGCCTGGAGGTGGGGTACACTGCAAGGTAGAGTAAAGGAAATACATCTTAAAAGCACACCCCAGAGCTTTCTGGGGCTGGAGAGGACAGACCAGCATCAGATGCAGAGCCTCCCATTCGGGGGAACCTCTGGCCTTTGTTTTCACCCTGCCAGTGATGGGGAGCTCACCCCCTCCCAAGCCCACTCAGTCTACCTTACGGCTCTGACTGTAGATGAAGTGGACTCAGCCCCTCTGTAAGTCTGGCCTCTTCACTGAGCCATTCTTCTAGGGACTCTTAAGACAGTGGTCATCCAGCAACGCAATCCCGCCAAATATCAGAGGCAGCTCCATGGCTCCCAGAGTACCCTCTCGTCCACCGTCTAGTCAGCACACAATCCTGTGGGTTAGGAAACCCAGGTCAGGGTTACCGTCCCATTTCTCAGATGAGGACATTGGGGCCTCATATAGAGGTGGTGGGGGGAGGGGCCTGGAAGAGCAAGGCTTTGTCCCTGGCACTGGGAAGCCGTGCCCAGTTCCCGCCACCCTCTTCTCTCCCCAGCTTCACGTCACCTGCTCAGGACCAGCACTAGCTGGTCTCTAGCCCTGCTGTGGGCCCAGCCCTGACCATGCTGAGCCCTCTGGACCCGTTCTCCCCGGCCCCAGGGCACTAGCTGGGAAATCAGGGCTACCCAAGGAGGCCTGTTGTGGGACGGGGGCGCACTGCCAAAACCTGCCCCCAGTCTGCCCAGCCTGAGAAGCAGGGGGCCCTGATTCTGGTCCCCTTCGATCCCTCCCCGACACAGCCTCAGCTTCCTGCTCTGAAAGATGAAGGAAGGGGCTTCTGCAACAAGGTGAGACCCCACCCCTCCATCCTCTACGTCTCAGTCGCGGCCAGCGCATCACCCTTGTGACTTGTAGCCCATGAAGCTGCATGAACCTGTGATTGGGGCTGGGGATGTGTCAGCTGGGCCCGCGTGTCGTAGCAAGGCGTCCAAAAAGAAATGACGGCAGCCCTTCAGCTCTCCAGGACAAGCGGAGGTCCGGGCCCCAGCCACTCTGCAAAGCCTTCTCCCCAAGGCTGAAGAGTGGGGGCAACGGGGAAGAGGAGACCCATCCAGCGCCAAGCCCCCAGGGGGAACTAGAAGACGTCCAAGGATTGATTGACACTTTACAAGAATCAAACACTTTGCTCGTGGCAGTCTGGGCTGCAGCCAGATTATTGCCTTATAAATGAGTAAGAGGCACGTTGACTGATTCACGACCAGGAGGAATCCAGCCAGAGACAAGTTAACAGGCGATTACAATGCAGCCCAGTAACTCTAATAGGTGCTGTGAGAGAAAAAGAAGCTCAGAGGGCTTGCTGAGCAAGTTACTAGCTCTGCCCAGAGGCAAGGAGACAGCCAGGAAGACTTCCTGGAAGAGAGGACAACTCAGCTAATAACCATTGGGGGCACTTGGACTGCGATTCTCCTGATGGAAGATGGTGATTTACACCCTGGGGTGGGTCAGCTGTGTGGAGGAGAGAGGGGCTGGGGAAGTGGAGGTGGGGGGCAAGCTCCAAATTGCCTCAAAGCTTAGGGTTTTATCTTGAAAATACGTTTTCAGATTACTTATCACACTCATGAGTAGAAAGACACATGGGACAGAAAGGCAAGCCCAGAAACACACGCTAAAACACACTGGAGTTTAGCGTACAATAGAGGTGGCCTCTTAAATCAGGACGGTAAAGATGAGAGTTTTAATAAGTGGTGTCAGCACAACCGGGAAACCATCTGGAGAGCAATGAAGTTGGATCTGTTCCTCACTAGAACACCAGGAGAAACTCCAAGTGGATCCAAGATTTTGATGTAGAAATTAAAACCATAAGAGAATCAGAGGAAAACATGCGTGAATCCCTTTATAACTGTGGCATGGGGAAAGTCTTCTAACGACTGGAAACCCAAAAGCCAGAAAAGAAAATATGATGAGTTAAATAATAATAATAATAACAAATTCTACATGATAAAGAACACCGTAAGCAAAGTCAAAGACAAACAGGGAGAAAATATTTGCAACTCACATCATAGCCAAGGGGCTAATCTCCCAAATATGTAATCCGGAAAACAAGAAGAAAAAGACCAACAATCAGATAGACAAGTGGGCAGATTTGAACAGAGCGTTCAGAGGAAAAGAAATATAAGTGGCCCTTAAACATATGAAGAGATACCCCGCCTCATTCACGTGAAAAGAAATATGGATTAAAATTACACCAGGATGCCATTCCTTACCTATCAGATAGGCAAAAATCCAAAACTAGGACAACACAGCCTGTTGGTAAAGCTGTCATGTTGGGAAAGAGACACTGTCACGTGTGGCTGGTAGGAATGCAAAATGATACAACCCCGATGAGAGATGATTTAGTCATTTCTTGTCAATGTTACAGATGCTCTTACCCTGTGACCCAACAATCCCACTTCTGGGAATTTGCTCAACGGACACCATGAACACGTGAGAAAGGAGGTGGGTACAAGCATACTGGTCGCGGCCGTGTGGAGCAGCAAAAAGCTGGCAACAACCCAAGTGTCTATGGAAGAGGACTAGGGAGATAAACAATGGTACATCCACACAGTGGAATACTATGCAGCTATGGGAGAAGGAGGGGGAGGGCAGGAAGAAGGGGGAGGAGAAGACGGCTCTGTATGTCCTCGTATGCAACCTCCAGGATATATTGTTGGAGTAGAACAGCAAATATGGAAGCAAATACATACTGCTTGATGCATTTACGTAAAGAAATACTGAAGGACACGCAAGAAAGTGAGTGTTTCTCTAGGGAGCAGCGGGACGGGTGGGCGGGGACATGGGTGGAAAGGGAGCTTCTGACGGATGCTTTCTCATGTGGATTTCAAACCATGAGACTGTATTACACATTCAAACTTTGACGATGATGTTAAAGTAAATAACTTACCAGGTAAGTAAACATTGATGTTTACAGGTATTTGTTTGTCCCTAAGACCTAGGCCCATAGGAACCTGTCCCTCAATTTGGGTAAATGGCTGTAGGCAGTGGGGAGCCGCTGAGGGTTCGGAGCAGGGTAGACACACGTGGGCAAGAAAGCCCACAGCCCCTCGGCCAGGGCTCAGAGCCAAGGGACATCTGCAGGGCAAGGGCACCTGTGGCCGGAGCACTGCGGGCAGCTCCGGATCCAGGTGGGACCTCCACCAGCCCAAGACGCTACACCCCTCAATCTCAAAGTCCAATTTCCCTGGAGGCAGCTTAGCGCACAGCTCCTGGCTTCTCCGCAGGCTTCTTTCTACGAAGGAGGATTCCCTGATCTGGGGAGAGAGCAGCCACCTCAGTGGCTCAAATAAGCCCATGAGAGCCAGGTTCTGAGCCCAGGGTCCAGGGACTTGGCTGGCAGGACCCAGGGCCCTCAGCCAATATGAGAGCAGGTGGCCAGGGAAGAAGCCCTGGTGTTCAGTGGGGACCTGATGGGTCTCTCTTCTTCCTCTCTTTCAAAATGAAGATTTCCTTCTCGCCTCAGACAAGGGATAGGTGGGGAAGAAGGGATTCCTAGATGGCTCTCCACACCCCCTCCTTCAGGAAGCCTTCCTGGGTCCATCGGAATGGTGGGACACCTCTTCAGACCCCTTCTGCTGGGCGGGCTGCAACCTGCCCAGGTCTGGGACCCTGGAACCTGACGGTACATCCCAGGAGCCTCTCGGTCCCCCGACCTGGAGCACCCAGCCCTCACCGTCCCGGCCCCAGCATGGGTGGGGCTCTGCTGTCCATATAAACACACCAGCAGGAACACTGTGCAAACTTTAAAGGGCTGTGCACCAGTAACGTCTCCCTGGGGTGGAGGCGGAAGGAGAGCAGGAGGCGGTCTGACTCGGCTCCCGACCGTGGGCCGGGGTTTTACTGCCCACACTAAATGCCATGTTCGCTTGCACCCCACCCGGCGGCTTGTACACACCTGTACATGGAAGGTTGTAATTTTTCTGCGTGAATCACAGGTAGGGTCACACCCAGTTTACTGGCACTCTGCTCCTTAGGGCGAGCTGTCTGCGCAGTCGCCTTTTTCTTCTAATTATGTTGTTTTTTACTGCTCTTTTAACTATAACAGAAACACCCAAAGAGGCAGGGTCTGGAGGGCAATGAATGACACGAAAAAGGCCACATAAAGCCACCAGATTTGGGGCCCGTAGGGAGCTCTGCGTCTGAACAAGGCACTGTCCATCTAGTTGGGTGTGAAGAGGTTGTGTGGGGTAGTGGCTAGTGCATGTGCTCTGGCATCCCACAGGCTCTGGTACGAACCCGCTGTGTGACCCCAGACAAGTCACTTCACCTCTCTGAGCTTCCATCTTCTTTTCTGTATAATGACATTGTTGGGGGGAGACCGTGCTGCCAATGGAGTGAAATGCCTGCTACTTAGTAGACGTTCCACCAATGCTGAGTCCTCCTCAGGCCCTGCTGCACTTAGTGCAGTTTTACAGACATGTTTCTTCACCCTGTGCGCACAGTAGGTGCACAGAGCAGCAGAAAGAGCCAGGGGCTTTGGAGTCCATTTTTCATCCATTCCATAAATACTAACCAAACACCTTGATGTGCTACGGGCCAGGGATCTGGAGACCAAATCCCTGCCCTCAAGGGGCTCACGGTCCGGCAAGAGAAGAGACCCAGAGCAGTAACAGGTGACACAAGGCAGGTGGCAATTACCACCATCAAGGGAAGCCCAAGGGGTGCCCCTCCCTTTCCAGAGCAGGCATAGGACCAGTTTGATGGTGCAGAAAGGGTGATGCGTGCCTGACTCTGTGTCCTGGAGGAAGAGTGGCGGGAAGCGGGGTAAGGAGGAGAGCCGTGTCTCAGGCAGGAGAACAACCTGTGCAAAGGTCCAGAGGTGAGACACAGCTGGAGGAGGTCTGGGAACAGCGGCAGCGTGGACAGGAGGACACGATACAGAGAGAACGGCATGTGCCAGAGCCCTGAGGCAGCCCTGCAGCCACAGGGAGGGATGGAGCGTGGGAGAAGGGCCACGATGAGGAGTTGGGATTTCATTTTGTGCACAGTGGGAAGACTTCAACGGGAGCTGAGGCAGACAGGGGCTAGGGGGATGATCTCTGATCTAACTTTGGATTTTCAAAGATCTCTGGGAAACAAAAAGATCACTGTGGTCAAGTGGAGATTGATCACTGGGGAGCTCCTAGGAGGCTCCTAGCTCTGTCTGGGAGGCAGATGATGGTGGCCTGGACCAGAGAGGCGGCAACAGAGGAGACGACGTGTCGACGCGTTGAAACAGGCCTCTGTGTTGAGCCGAGATCTGGGGTCAGCAGCCCCCTGGCAGCCCCGCTCTTACCACCAGTCCCTTTGCTGGGCAGCAGGGCCTAAGTGCCGTTTCACATTCAGCCAGCGCCTGCTGTGAGAGCCCTCCTGCCCCCAGCCTAGCATCTTCTTGGCCACGAGGTCCCCTCCTGCAGAGGCACCCACAGGTCTTAACATACCATGTCCACGTTAACCCTGTGAGTTACGTGCCCTTGGAGTCCCTAATACCAATGGGGAAACCAAAGTTCAGAGAGGAGAAGGCATTCACTCAACATCACACAGCAAGTGGAACCCAGGACGGACTGCCCCAGGCTGGGTCCCTAACTGGAGCCCACCTCTTCCTCTGAGCCAGGAGGCCGAAGGGAGGTGCTGGCAGAAAGCTACCCTGGTGCTCCTGACAAACAGGGGCAGGACCGGCAGCCCGAGCCAGGCTGGGTCCACATAGCCTGAAGATGGCAGCACTTCCACCTCCAGAATGCTGGGACCTCAGCCCAGGGAGACCAGGCTCCCAGGATAGCCATTCTCACTAAGGTGTGAATGACTGACAGCTCTAGCCCTTTCCTGAAAGGCAGAGAGCACACCGGGTCATACATTGGGTTCCAGAAGGAGGAGAAATGAGAAGGCACTAAAGATAAAAACTTTGAACCTTTCTCCATCCCCAGTTGTACGCTCTAGGCAGCTGTAACCCCTCGGGGCTCAGTTATTAGCTGCAAACTCTTCCACTTAATTCCCCAAATCAACAACAAATGTAGGAACTCAGCCTCTCGTCCACCCCTCGCTACTGCTGGGGTCCCCTTCACCGTTGGCGGCTGTCCCTCCCCTGGCTCGGACGCCACCAGTGACAGGGCCTTATGCTTACCAAGGGAGTTTGTGTTATTTGACAACAGCTACCAGAAAGTTCCTTTGAGAGGTTGGATCCTGGACCACTTGCTCCCTCATTAGTAATCCTTTTGGTTAAAGTATGGTCTCCCGAAGGCCACTGCGGGGTGAAGGTGTGGGACACTGTGTAATAGGGACACCGGCCTCAGAGACCAGAGTCAGATTCAGGACGAGGCCTCGGGATGTCACCTCTCTGAGCCGCACTCTGAACAAAGCAGAGCTCATATGACTGGCTCGTGTGGGTCCTCCCAGGACCGCCCCCCATGCAGAGCACACACGGGTCCCGCCCCACACCCCCCGCAGTGACTATGGGACTCTGGGATAAAGGGCGAAGTAAGTCAGAGAAAGCCAAATACCATATGATATCACTCATATGTGGAATCCAATTTTTAAAAAATGATGCAAAAGAGGATGTGGTACATATATACAATGGAATATTACTCAGCCATAAAAAAGAATGAAATAATGCCATCTGCAGCAACATAGATGGACCTAGAGATTATCATACTAAGAGAAGTAAGTCAGGCACAGAAAGACAAATATCATAGGATATCATTCATATGTGGAATCTAATTTAAAAATGATACAAATGAACTTATTTACAAAACAGAAACAGACTTACAGATACCAAAAACAAACTTATGGTTACCAAAGTGTGTACACGGGGTTCACATATACACACTACTATGTGTGAGATAGATTACCAACAAGGACCTACTGGATAGCATGGGGAACTCTACTCAGTACTCTGTGATGAACGGTCTGAGAAAAGAATCTGAAAAGAAATGAATACGTGTATACGTATAACTGAATCACTTTGCTGTACCTCTGAAACTAACACAACATTGCAAATCAACTATACTCCACTACAATTTTTTAAAATAAATAAATAACATTTTTTTAAAATTTAGGGACTTCCCTGGTGGTCCAGTGGTTAAGACTCTGCGCTTCCACTGCAGGGGGCACGGGTTCGATCCCCGGTTGGGAATTAAGATCCCACAGGTATGGCAAAAATAAGTAAATAATAAAATAAAATAAAGTAAATTAAGAAAAAAAATTTTTAAAGGGCCAGGAGAGGCCCTCCTCCTCCTCCTCCAGGGGGCCCCCACCTCCCCCAGATCTGTACCCACATTCCTCCAAGGCTGACCCACCCTCGCCCAGCCCCATCCTCCCCCATCCTCCCACCCACCTAGGCCTCGCCGGCTGCCTCCATCCAGGCCCCCTCCCTCCCTGCAAAAGGCTGCAAACGCTTCTGAGGGCTGGGACATCTGGCTAATGACGGGAAAGTGCTGAGACGACAGGTTATTTCAACACTGTCATCATCCGTTGGGTATTTCAACACTCAGTGCTTGTGCAAGAGACATAATGGGACCTGTCATAAACTCACGCTGTCTCAAAGCCCGGGCACGTCGCGGCGGGGCTGCCGGGTGTCTGTTGGGATTTCGAGATAGGCGCTGCCTTGGGGCCCGCAGCCTCCTCTGGCTTATTCTGGCTCCACCACACAAGGCCCCGGAGAGAAATCTCAAGGTGTCAGAGAAAACCCAGAGCAATTACCTCTCGGGGTAATTAGATGGTGGCAGAGATAGATCGCGCACCTTCCTGCCTTCCCGCCTGCCCTCCTGCCCGCCAGGGAGAGGGAGGGCCAGCCTGTCCTGTCCCACCGGGCCTCCCCCACTTCCCCCAGCCCCCTGCGGGGAGGAGGCCGCAGATGACCTCATGGAAGCAGCAGCTGTGAATCACCGCCCTGACCACGTTCCCACTTCCCTGGGGGTGGGCGGGCATGTGGGTCCTCAGAGGTACGGCTCAACGCCCGCAGCTGACCCCTTGCCACGACGGTGGCGTCTCCGAAGAGCCGCGGGGAGGCTTCCGGACCCCGCCGGCCTCTGCAGCAGATCAGCGTCACAACGCGGAACCCTTGACCTGGCTCAGCCCCCATCCAAGATTTCATCTGAACCCCAACCCCTCCGCCTTTAGGACGCCAAGTGGAGGATGGAGGAGGGGTAGCGTCAGCTGCAGCAGGGACGTGAGGCCCAGGGGAGGGGAACGCCAACCAACACAGAGACACCTGTATGGGGGGCAATGCTGAGTCCTCAACCCCAGCTTCCCAGCTCTCACGGGGCGAATCAGAGGCACTGCCCCCAGCTGGCAAAGGGGAGAGATGAGTGGGCAGAGACCGCGCCCCAAAACCCAGTGGAGCCATGCCGAGCTCGAGCAGGGTGCGAAGCGCCCCCCACCGCCCTCCTGAGCCTCCACCCCCATGCCCACCCCGCCCCCAACACACACATCTCCAAAGTGCTCCAGGAGAGGGTCTGGGTGTCTCACTGGCAGGACCTCGCGGAGGACAGGAAGGGCGCCAAGGGGTCCCACCCCTGGAGAGGAGGGGCGGGAGGTACAGGAAGAGGACGCCCCGGAGAGGGAAGAGTGTGGAGAAAGACACAGGGTCTGGGACACGTCGCAGGCTAGGTGGGGAGCACGCAGACCCCCCCAGGGCCGGGGCCTCTGGTAGGGGAGGCCCAGGGGCGAGGATTCCTTTGAGTGGGCACTGGGGAGCCACAGAAGGTCTTCGACCACGGGGGTTCCAGGGGCACCGAGGTGCTTTGAGCCCTTTCTTAGGCTCCATCTGGCAGCAGAAAAGAGGGTGACGGGTTCCGGGGAAAGTTAGAGGAAGGCAAGGAAGCTGGACAACAGCCAGGTGGGGATAAGGGCCAGAATGAGGGGGTGGAGGAGAAGCAGAGGGGGTGTGGGCCGGAGGACATTCGGGAGTGGACCCCCTGGATCGGGTTCCACGCTGGGAGGGCTGAGACCAGGAGGGGGCCCTCCCCAGAAATGGGCCGCAGAGGCGGGGAGGGGTTCACAGGGGACTTCGGGGCTCTTTGTGGAAATCGGCCCCCAGAGGACCCCAGCTGGTGCCGCGCCCCTCCACCAGCAGTGATGCTGACCCTCTGCTTCGATCAGAACTTTGGAGACAGTCAGATACTCCCCGAGGGACACATCAACCAAGGAAACGGTTCTATAAGGTTCTTAGCTGCTACTCCAGGACCCAAAACCCTTCCTCCCCCCAAAGTCTTCTCTGCTGGCCCATCTCCTCTTCCTGCGGATTCCCCTCCATTGGCCTCTCAAGGGCTTCGTTCAAGGTCCCCTGTAGGGTCACCAGAGCAGCCTTCCCCAGCCTGCCAGCCCCCTCAGCTGGCTCTACAGAGACCTCCGCACAGCCCACGCCTGCCCCTCCACTGCTCAGCCCGCACCTCGGCCCCTGCCTGCTCCCCGGGCTCCCACTGCAGCCTCCTCGGGGCCAAGTCCATAGGAAGTGTCGCCACCTTGCCCTCAACCAGCCACTGGCTGTCCTGGGGCAGGGACCTGTCAGCAGAACTGTCACATCCCCTCTGCCAGAGGCTGTTTTCCAAGTATTGTCTTTACAATGGTGGTATTGTATCACCACCTCCAGATAGGCAAAGACTGGGTAGGGGGACGGTTTCCTCTGACTGGTGCCTGGGTCAAGTTGATACTCACACCTGTCCTGTGTGGCAGGGGCTGTCATCATCCCATTTTATAGATGATGGACGCGCCTCTCCCATGTGGCAGGGCCCTGTCCAGTCAACCCTGGTCTCCAATGCCTGGGATACCCTTGACCACAATGAAGCAGCCTCGAAGTGGACGTGACCCGGCCTTGGGGGTGGCAGTCCCGGCTCTGCCCTTGAGTTTTGGGCCATCATCTTGGGCAGTTATTTATCATCACGGTGTTTCTGCCTCCTCCCATGCAAAACGATGTAGTGGCCTCCATTTCTCTGGTCAGGACATGGCATCGGGGCATGGTGGAGGAAGGCCTCTGCGGACAGGCTGGCCGCTGGGGTTTCAGCTCTGTCTCTTAAAGCTGGGCTCCCTCGCTGTTCCGGGCCTTGCTTTCTCATCTGTAAATGGGGTATAATAACATCTCTCTCATACATAGCCCAGGGCGGGTACACCGGGGGTACTGTGTGATGTTTTCAGCGGGACGGTCAAGGTTCCATCTGGTTCTAGAACCATCTATTGTTCCTTAACAGACCATCTCTCCAGGGACAGCTCAGCACCTCTGAGGCTGAACCACCCACCGCTCGCCAAAAACAGGCCCGTGATCTCAGTAAAGCCACAGCGGGAAAACCAGAAATGAGCCCTTTCCCCAGGAGCCCTCACAGAGCTACCAGAGGCAAATCTAGGGGTCTCTGGGGGACGGGACTTGACACCCCTGAGGCTGGGCAACAGCTCAGGAGGCACCACAAGCCCCTGCCCACCCAGGGCGGGCAGAGCAGCTGAGTCTCTCTCTCGCTCGCTCATCCTCTCCGATACCCCCACCCCAGTGGATGCCGCACCGGGAGCTCTTCTTTGCACTTGACACGTCCCTCCCAGTGTAAGGCACATTCAAGGGATTTGAGACTGACTCACACATAACCAAATACAAAGGGAGGCAAATGCACTAGATGGGGAGCAGAGAAGGGGGAGCCTGCCCCGCACCAGGGCTGGGACAGTGGCGGACAGGAATGGCCACATCCCCTCCTCCTGGCTCAGTGCCAGCCTCTGGGGTCAGAGGTCCCTGCTCCCCACCCTCCAGGAGGCACTCTCAGCCCATGGAGGGGCAGCACCCAGGAGAAGGAGAGGCCCCCAGCCCTGTCCAAATGGGGCCAGCAGGGCAGCCGTGGTGTGGTGTGAGACCCAGAAGGGCGCCCAGTCTGCCCTGATCCCCGGGGCGCCGGGGCGGCCTGGCGGCCTAGCCTCCTGCTGGCAGAGGGGCAGCAAAGACGCTGGCAGCCCAGGCCCCGGGCCTCCCATCGCCGCCTCCCCCACTGCTCTGCCGGATGGTACCATCTCCTAATGCATCTGCCTGTTTACATTCCCCCAACGAAAAGCAGCTTTGTTTATGGAAAAGAGCTATTTTAGTTCCACATTTTCTCTCTCCACTCCTCCAGCTCGCAGACAGAGTGGTTGCTGCTCCCTTGGGGAGCTGAGAGGGTGACGGAGCTCATCTCTTCCTCCTTGGGGAAGGTGCCTCAGGCTCCCTCAGGTGGAGACCCAGGACAGGGGACAGGGCACAGGGCTGTCTCCTCCCACGAGGTCTCTAGGAAAAGGACAAATGGCCCACACAAGTCAGACAGGTCTCACCCCGGGGGCAGGAAGACGGCGGTCCCCACGAGCCGGTGACTCAGGACACCAGCCCCTCAGTGCGCCCCACCCGCCCTGGGCTCATAAACCATGTCCTTCTCCTCCCCCTGCCGGCTGAGTAATAGTATCCCCATTATACAGATGAGAAACTGAGGCTCCCAGAGGTGAAGTGGCCTCTCCTTCACAAAGCTAGAGATGCCCAGGGGCTTGACTCCAGACCTTGTGTCTGTTCCCCACCGCGCCACCCTGGGATGGGAAAAGACGCACCTATGGAATGGGGGGGAGTTGGGTGGGACTCCGTGGTCATAGCCATTTCTGTAAATAGCCATGGCAAACACTTCATTCCAGGCTCCAGAAACAGCGAACAAAGCGTGAGCGGGAATAATCGAGTTCAACAACAGAGGTGCTTCTCCAGAGGGAAGCTGCTGTTTTCCAGATGCGAACCCCAAAGACCAGAAGGGGTAGAAGGACAAGCCATCCGTCCAAGAAATAACAAGAGGCGGGTTCCCTACGCCCAATGCACCTGCCTTCCCAGGCAGGAGAAAAAGGGGTCCTGGGTGACAGCAGAAGGGTCTACGAAATGCTCAGCGTGGTCCCGTGTAGGATGCCTCTCCCGCCCTCCCTTCCTCTGTGGCCCTGATCCCTTCCTCCGTGCAATTTGCGATTTCTGGTGCACACATGTTCCCTGGATTGCCAAGGCAGGTCAACAGCTGTCACCATGACAACAAAGAAAAAGAAAAAAGGTTGATGGAGGTGGGACACAAGAGCTGTCATCAATGATTGGCCAAATGGATGAAGGAGCAAAAGGACACATGAAAGAAGAGGAAACAGATGGCCCACGACAGGCCTTTGGGTTGGGCCATAAGGTCAGGTCATGCCAGACAGCGGGGCTCCCTCACCAGCCAAAGCCTCACCCTATATGTCAAATGGGACCTATTCATCATTCCTTTGCCTGCCCAATGCCGCTAAATGTGTCTCCTATGTTTGCAGAATACCCCACCTTATGAGTTTCTAACTCCTTTCGCAAGAGCCAGCCTGCCACCTTCCAGCCTCCCTTGCAGCTAGGGTTTAATCGTGTGACCCGGGCTCTGCCAATCACACACCCACCAGACTCAGATGGGAGGGGGTGACCCAGGAAGCAGATTCCCTGTGGAATCCTTTCTACCTGGAGAGAGGTGGACTCCCATGTCCAGTTTCTGGGGACAGTGCTGTGACTGGTGTGGGATCCCATCCGGGGGCTTGCCCTGGGTATGCTCATCTGCAGTGGGATTCTGGTTCTGGTACTCTGGCTTTCTGGAGAGTCTGGGCTATGGGGTATCCTTGAATAAATTCCTTGTGTGCCTTACCCAGCTGGAGTTGGTTTCTAGACTCTGGGGTGTTCATCTCCCAGTGATGGAGCAAATGCCCCAGGAAGCCTCATGTAGGCTGGGCTCTGTGTGGGACAGCAGGCTGGGGCAGGAGGGAGCAGAGGTCAGCAGGCCGAGTCCTCCCTGGCCTGTGAGATGCCCACCCACTAAAGCGGGACCAAGACAAGGGTCTGAGCAGGGGCTGCCTTGAGATCCCGAGGCCAGCCCATGGCTACGGGGCGAGGCTCTCCCTGCCATGCCTCTGCTCCTCCCCCCACAACCTCCACTAACTCCTTCTCTCATCCTTTAAGACCCAGCTTCTCATGATCTCTCTCAGGAAGCTTCCAGGCCCATCCCTTTGGGGCTAGGTGCCTCCACAGTGCTGCCAGGTCACATCGGCCAGCACCCTTCCACACTGCGTGGTAACTGCCCATCGCCACATCTATCTGTCTCCCTGCTAGATGGTGACTCCCTGGGGATGGGGGTCATGTCTGGTCCACCCTGAGCAGTTGCACCAAGCATAGTCCTGGCACTTAGGAGACAATCAGGGAGTGTTTGCTGAATGACTGAGTGAGTGTTAGTGAATGTGCTCGCCCTTGGGAGAAGCTGGCGGTCTCCAGGCTCTGTGAGAGCAGCAGAGAGAGCAGTTACAGGGTGGCCCTGGGGCTTGGCGGCCAAGCCCACCCCTGCCAGAACCCGCCTGGGCCAGGCTTGGCTGTGTCCGTGCAAAGCGGGTGTATAGGGTGGGGTAACACCTGCCGTTCCATCTCCCATGGGCTTCTCAGCAAATCCAATGGAAAAAAATTTCCCAGGAAATAAATCTGGAGCCACCGGCTGGCTTCACGGCCCCCGTTCTCCCACACTAATCTGAATCTCGGCCATTTCAACCTCTCCGTTGGTTTGCCAGGGACACTTGTCAAGCAGATGTCCAGGCACGAGGCAGCAGTAGTGGTTCCCTGAGCAGCATTGAGTAGAAGTCAAGTGCATCCCTTTGGAATCACTCTTCCTCCCCCGACATGTAGGCAGGGGAGGTGCCCCAGAAGTTCCTTGGAGGGAATCAGGCCACTGTACCCCACCAACCGGGCTGCAAGAGTCAAAGTGTGAGGGGTCTCTGCTCCTCCAGGCGGCGGCCACCAGAGATTCACGCCCCAGTGTTGCAAGCTGGGGTCAGCAGGGTCATGCAACCCTGCAAGGCTGCGCCAGGGTGATTCGCAGCCACCCCGGCCCCTGGATGGTCGAGGAACGTGAACTCATTTCCCAAGAGGTCTGCAGAGTCTTGGGTGGGGGCAAGACCGGTCACATCTCGGTTGCCCTTGACCTGGAACCCTGCTTCTACTGAACATCAGGTTGGGGATGGTCTCGGCTCAAGGTGGCTCAGTCCTCCACCACCGCCATCCAGATGTAGAAATCCTTTTCCTTACTTTCCATCCCCAAACCCACTCACACCAGGCATTTGTGTGGATAGAAGGTTTACTGATGGTTGGAGAGGCGGGGGCATGTGCTGTGCAATTACAGGAACCTACTGAAGTCCTTCCCCCTAGATGTGTCTCTGCTATCTCTGCCTGACACCCCCTTCTCCTTCTTCCTCCTGCCCCTAAAATTCTGCCTCCTGTCAAAGCACAACAGCCCAAGCCCCTGGGGTCCCGTTTTCTAGAGAATCTAATCAATTTTCTGAAACAGGAGGATTCATTTCCAAGGGGAATTTTGTACCAGTTTTCAAAACGATGGGTTTTTATCTCACTGCCCTGGAACCAGACTCATCTTCACAGAAGATGCAGTTCCCAGCACCTCTTGCATCACGGGGACCCAGAACTGAATGGAACACAGATCCAGACGTCATGGGGCCCTGGGATGGAGAAGCCCTCAGGAGACCACCCGGACAGAGCAGACAGGTGATGCTGGGAGGAGGAACCCAGGACACAGACCCAGGGAAGACGGATGAGGGTCCGCTCCCTCTACTTGGAGGAGCCAGAAAGGGCTTCACCGACGAGGTGATGGGAACGACAGCCTTGAACGGGCTTCACGAGGAGAGGAAGCAGCTGGGACAGAATCTGCCATCAGTTCCTGTCTAAGAGGAACTGCTCACTCTGCGCTGTCAGAGTCGGATTTTGTGTCTGCCTTCTCCATCAGACTGGGAGCTCCTGGAAGGTGATCTCCCTTCCAGGGCCAAGTTCAATCAATCTCAGCCCCAGGAGGAAGAAAGGGAGGAAGACAAGTAGGGGTGGGAGCTGCATAGAGTCCCCGGGCACCCAGGGCCACAGGACCCCTGATGCTGGGCAGAGACAAGAGGCAGAACCGGCTGGATCTGCATCCTCCATGTGGCAGTGGACGTGATCACTTCACTGAAAGTAAACAGGGCAGGGAGCCGGCAGGTCCTTGGGCCACGCCTATGAAAGGCTTCGACATCAAGCACTCGTGACCCACCAACAATCCCATCACAAGCCCTCTGCGCTGACAGGAGCCATGGGCTCACATCTGTCCAGCACTTCATGGTAGGAAGATGCTTTAATGCCCATGAGCTCAGTGGAATCAAGGTGCGGACCCTACAGAACAGAGGGAGAGGATGGCCAGGAAACACAAGGTAAGCTCTAGGCTCCGCACTTTGTGAGATTATTAGTCAGGAGGGTCCCGGGTCCCTGCTGTTCCCCTGTTCCTGGAACTTGCAAAGCAGTGAGAGTGGGCAGCGTGGCAGTTAACTACAGGCTGCCCTACCTTGCTCTCTAACGACCGTTTCAGGATTGGGAGGCTCCTCATCTGTACTGGACCCTCGAGGGCAGAGGATGTACTTCTTGCATCTTCTCTGGGCCCACGACCGCCCCGTCCTCCACCCCCCTCAGTGCCAGCCCTCAAGCAGGTCCACAGCGCACCTTCAAACCCAGCGGGGTCAGCTGCCTCCTCTGCACACTGGCTACTCATCAGACTCGTCTGAGAGGTCTGCTAAAATACTGACGCCTGGGCTCCGCCTCCAAGGAGACGGATTTAACTGGTCTGAGGTAGGGCCTGGGCATCAGTATTCTATTAATCTAAAGTGATCATTCTAGTGTGCAGCAAGGGCTGAGAACGTCTGCTGTAGCATCTCCTGCCACAAGTGCAGCAAATGCTCCTGGGAAATATGTCCCTGGGAGCCCGGCTCTTGGTACTAAGTTTTTTCCTTTTCTGATCTCATCCACCCCAAAAGCCTCCATTCTCCACTGCATCAGATGGTTCTTAAATCTCAACATCCAGCCCAGAGAGACTTTAGTCTCCAGGGACAGACGCATACAGTACAGAGCTCCATCCGTACCAGGACCTTGGTGAGTGGTACCACCACCGTACTGAACAGCGGTATCAGTCACGTGCTTGAGGCTATCCATGATGGGAAACCAACTGGAACTAGTCCAGGCAATGGAAGGATTTGGCGTATCATCTGTAGCCGTGGGGTAGAGGATACAGGTGGGTCCAAGGGGCATTTGGCTCTAAGACTCACTAACATCACTAAGGACCACATCTCTTCATGCTGAAATATGCTAGGGAAGGACTCTGATTGGCCTGGTCAAGTGTCTGCCCTACACCAATCAGCTGAGGCCAGGGGCATGGGGTCATGTAGCACAGAAAGGGCTGCTAGGGCCCATTCTCATATAGAGGCAAAGGGACTCCATTTGAGATGGCGGAGTAAAGCCGCCGTATCTTTAACAATCTTTTTTCCCCCAAAGACTAACCATTTATAGAGTTAGATGAATAATGACAATAACAGCAAAATCCAGAGAGGGCATTTTTTTTATTTACAACATTGTGTTAGTTTCAAGTGTACAGCAAAGTGATTCAGTTACACGTATATCTATTCTTTTTCAGATTCTTTTCCATTATAGGTTATTACAAGATACTGAGTATAGATCCCTGTGCTATACAGTAGGTCCTTGTTGTTTATCTATTTTATATATAGTAGTGTGTATGTGTTAGTCCCAAACTTCTAATTTATCCCCCTACCCCACCCCCGCTATCCCCTTTGGTAACCATAAGTTTGTCTTCTACGTCTGTGAGTCTATTTCTTTTTTTTAATTTATGTAATTAATTTATTTATTTTTGGCTGTGTTGGGTCTTCATTGCTGCGTGCAGGCTTTCTCTAGTTGCGGCGAGCAGGGGTTACTCTTCGTTGTGGTGCGCGGGCTTCTCATTGCAGTGGCTTCTCTTGTTGCCGAGCACAGGCTCTAGGAGCACGGGCTTCAGTAGTCGTGGCATGCGGGCTTAGTTGCTCCGCGGCATGTGGGATCTTCCCGGACCAGGGCTTGAACCCGTGTCCCCTGCATTGGCAGGCGGATTGTTAACCACTGCGCCACCAGGGAAGCGCCTATTTCTGTTTTGTAAATAAGTTCATTTGTATCATTTTTTTAGATTCCACATATAGTGATATCCTATGATATTTGTCTTTCTCTGTCTGAAGGAGAATGTATTTTTGTTAACTGGGTGTATTACTTAGAGACCTAGAAAGAAACAGATCTGGCACTGAAGGGGTAATTGAAGAAACTTAATAACGAGACTAATTACAAAGGTGAAAACGAAGAGAATCAACGGAGATGGCGAGGCACCGAGGATTAACTGTTACACCCGCCTCTCCAGGCGTGAAAGGGCACGGGAGGCCCGCAAAAGTGGAGCATGGGAGAGGGTTGCCCAACTCATGGCTGCCTTAGCTGGATGAATGCAGTCACCGCCAATCCTGAAAGAGGAGGCACTGGAGGGATACATCCACCGATCTCTCGGCCTGGTCCTCTAATCCCTCACTGGCTGAGCATATCTGGAAGCCAGAGAGAGCCCAAGTGATGCAATCCATAGTGGTCAGGCTTCCAGACCCAGAGCAGGTGGAGAAGCACGGAAAATACGTCCGAAGGAACAAATGTGAGTCCTGTACCTTGGGCATCCACCCAAGGACTCTAGCCTCTCAGCCGCCTTCACTCAGGGGCAGTAACTTTAAAGCCATCCTTGGGAGTTCCCTGGCGGTTCAGTGGGTAGGACTCGGCGCTCTCACTGCCGGGGCCCCGGTTCGATCCCTGGTTGGGGAACTAAGATCCCACAAGCCGAGTGGCCAAAAAAGCCATGCTTACTCTTCACTCTTGTTCTTCTCCCGTAGTCCATCACCAAGTCACCTTCCAAACATTTCTGGAGTCCATCCCCTTCGCTGTCTCCATTTTCTCTCCTCTGGACTATTGCAAATGATTTCTCAGCTGGCTTCTCTGTGTGCAGTCAAATCCACCCGCCAAGATGCAGTTGGGCTTGACCGTGGATGGCCCTTCCTAGCGGAAACCCTTCCAGGCCCCCCATGCCTTCAGGATAACAGGCAGCCTTGCCCTGTGAGCTCCCGAGGTCCGTACCTGCTCCAGGAGAGCTGGAGCCAGACCTCAATGTTGATTGACAGTCTGGCTAAGGAACTGGGCCTCCCTCCTTAGGCAGTGGGACAGTACAGGAGTTTTGAAAGCAGGATTTTCTTGTTGTTCTTGTTAACTTTTCATTTTGAGATATTTCAGACTTCCCAAAAAGTTGCAAAAATAGTATAAAGAATTCCCATGTGACCTCTATCCAGATTCTCTAAATATTAACATCTTACACAGTATAATGATCAAAATCAGGAAATACTATGACCTCATCAAAAAGCTTATTTGAATTTCCCAGGTGGTCCCACCCTTGTCTTTTTCTGGCCCAGGATTCACTGTAGAATCACCTTGCTTTTAGTTGCCATGAGTCTTACCTCCTTCAAACAGAAACAGTTTCTCATCTTTGTCTCTCATGACCTTGACACGTGGAAACAGTACTGGCCACTTGTTTTCTAGAATGCCTCTCTATTTGGTTTTTTCTGATGTTTCTTCATCTGATGTTTCTTCAGGGTAGGCATTTTGGGTAAAGATGCCGCAAAAGTGAGGTTGTGTCTTTGTCAGTGCATCATACCAGGAGGAAAGTGATGTGAGTTTGCCCCCAATACTGTTGATATTAATTTTGCCTATTTGATCTAGATGTTGTCTGCCAAGTTTCTCCAGTGTAAAGTTGCTATTTTTTCCCTTTGTTATTAATAAGTATCCTGTGGGGAGAATACTTTAAGACTCTACCCTGTTTCTCATATACATTTTGCCCACCAGTTTTGACATCCATTAATGATTCTTGCCGGAAACGGTTCTTACTGTGGTATTTGCCAAATGGTGGTTCTCAAGCCCATCACTCCTTCTACGTTTATTAGTTGAAATTCCACTGTAAGGAAAAGAAAAGCAGGATATCTACCCAATAGAAGATGGCCTGCAGGCATCAAAACAGCCTGCCCGATATATTGCAAATCGTATACCTGATAAGGGACTTGTATCTAGAATATATAAAAAATTCTCACAACTCAATAATAAAAAGACAAATAACCCAATTTTTAAAAGGGCAAAGGAGCTGAATAGACATTCCTCCAAATTTTTTTTTTTACAAATGAACAACAAGCACATGAAAAGATGTTCAACATCATTAGTCATTAGGGAAATGAAAATCAAAGCCACAGTGAGATGTCACTTCCTATCCCCTTGGATGGCTATAATACAAAAAGAATAAAATAAGCAGATAACAAGTGTTGGAGAAACTGGAACCCTCATATGCTGCTGATAGGAATGTAAAACGATGCAGCTGCTTTGGGAAACAGTCTAGCCTTTCCTCAAAGGTTAAATACAGAATTACCATATGATCCAGCAATTCCACTCCTAGGTATATACCCAAGAGAAATAAAAACATACGTCTATATGAAAACTTGTACACAAATGTTCAGAGCAGCATTATTAATTCCAAAAAGTGGAAACAATCCAGTGCCCATCAAATGATAAATGAATAAATAAGATGTGGTCTATCCATGCAATGGAATATTTTGAGCAACAGAAAGAAAGAATGTACTGATACACGCTACAACGTGGCTAAATCTTGAAAACACGACACTAAGTCAAAGAAGCCAGCCACAGAGGACCACATACTGTATGATTCCGTTTATGAAATGTCCAGAATAAGCACATTTATAGAGACAGAAAGTAGATTCGTAGTTACCGGGGGCTGAGGCCAGGGAGGGAGCGGGGCGTGACTGCTCATAGGTACAGGGTTTCTTTTGGGGGTGATGGAAATGCTTAAAAATGGTGGTGATGGTTGCACAATTCCATGAATATACTAAAAACCGTTAATCTTACACCTTAAATGGGCGGATTGTATGGTATGTGAATTATATCTCAGTAAGGCTGTTATTTAAAACACACACACTCACACACACACACACCAGCGACAGCCCCTCCGGGAGCCTCCTGGGAAGAGGAGGCCTCCACAGCCCCGCCCCACCCAGCCCCCCTAGTTCCTGTCTGCAGCAGCCACTGTTTGCTTACAAAGGTTACTTGCTCCCGACAAGCCAAGCAGAAAAGCGGCATCGTCTCAGGCAGGGCAAACCCGGCAGCCACCGGACAGTGTTTCTCGTGATTCAGTTCAGGGAGACGCACAGCTGCATCTTGAGCAGCTATCTCTGTACTCCCCAGTGAAATATCCTGAGCCAGACTGTGGTTTCGTGACTTGAAGTCCAAGGTCATGAATCAACATCAGCTACTTATCAAGACCGAAGGCTGCGGTCACCGCGCCTGCAGGAGGTCACTGTGCCTGCAGGAGGTCACCGTGCCTGCAGGAGGTCACCGTGCCTGCAGGAGGCCACTGTGCCTGCAGGAGGAGCAACTCATATTTCTCGGCGCCTTCATGCCAGAGTGCTGGGCCGCACCCTGGTGCCCACTGGGTGCTGGGCCGCACCCTGGTGCCCATGAACCTGCTGGACTAACCACACACTGGCCCGGACCATACCTTTCCCACAGCCGTCACGGCTGTGCCACTCGGAGCCTGGCAGTCTGATTCCCCACTTGCCGGTTCAGTGACCCCTGGTGAGCGACCTAGGCCGGGCCAGGCCGGCGCTGGTTTCTCTGGCTTTGGCTTTCTTGCTCTTGTTTACGTGATATTGTAAAACACAACACCATGAGGGGTGGATGAACTAGGAGAAGGGGGTTAAAAAGTACAGACTCCGGGCTTCCCTGGTGGCGCAGTGGTTGAGAGTCCACCTGCCGATGCAGGGGACACGGGTTTGTGCCCCGGTCCAGGAAGATCCCACATGCCGCGGAGCAGCTGGGCCGGTGAGCCATGGCCGCTGAGCCTGCGCGTCTGGAGCCTGTGCTCCGCAGCGGGAGAGGCCACAGCAGTGAGAGACCCGCGTACCGCAAAAAAAAAAAGTACAGACTCCCAGCCATAAAATAAGTAAGTCCTGGGGATGGGATGTACAGTGTGGGGACTATAGTTAATCAGACTATATTGTCTATTTGAAAGTTGCTAAGAGAATAGATCTTAAAAGTTTTCATCACATCACATGAAAAAAAAATTTTTTGTAACTGTGTGGTGACGGATGTTAACTAGTCTTATCGTGGTGATCATTTTGCAATATATACAAATATCGAATTACTATGTTGTACACCTGAAACTAATCCGATGTTATAGGTCAATTGTATCTAAAATAAACAAAAAACACAACTCAAATCAGGGCCACTTCCTTTGGTTGAAGCCCTTCCCAAGATAAAGACAGGGCTCCTGAACCTGGCCTGATGTGTCTTCTCAGAGCACCGCCCACCCGAGGACTTGTCAGCTCACGGCCTTCATACTCCCGACCACACTGGCCTCACTTCAGCTCCTCCAAGTCCCTCTGTCCCCTCTCACCTCCAGCCCGTGGACCACCTGGTTAGTTAGTTCCCTCTGTCTTGAGACCCCTGCTAAAACTCACCCTTCAAGGAAGCCTTCCCTGATGCCCCAGGACTCTTGCACGTCTCTTTCCAGCACTGGTCAGCGTGTCAGCGTCGCTGAGATTATTGAATTAATGTCTGCTCCCCCTTCAGGCTGTGCACCCCCTGAGGGCAGGGGTCTGTCTGCTTCACCCACACTGACACCCACCACGGCTGTCCCAGAGCCTGGCACACAGCAGCCGTTCAAAAAGCCTTGTAGATAGAACAAAAGAATGTTGTTCTGAAGTCTCCATGAAGCCCATTCTCATGTTCAGCTTCCTGAATTTTCCCATTCCTCCCAAACATAGATCAGATCACATCCTTTCCATGCCTAGAACCCTCCAAGGGCGTCTCACCATAACGATAATAAAATCCAAACTCCCTGCCTTGAGGGACAGGGCCGTGCAGGGCCTGGGCCCCGCACCTCTCTCTTATGTCATCAGGGGAAGGCCCTGGAGGGAGATAAGCCGAGAACGGCTTTGCCTTCTGACCTGCCACTTTGACCTCTTTGTGCCCTTTGACCTCTCCAAGTTCATTTCCATCTCAACCTCATGCCAAATCAATCAGAAAGGAGGGCCAGCACTGAGGACAAGCTCAAGAGTCACCTGTGCGGGGCCAGCACCCCCATGGGACAGCAAGAGGTGGAGGGTGGGCACCGGCCGCCCCTGTGCAAAGGCACGTTTTATCCCTGACACGGTTTAGAATTGCCCGCATACGGTGATGACACAGAGCAGGCCAACCCTGAGTCAATTTTGTTATTGTTACTAGATTCTCGACAGATGATGCGCCCCCTTACCGCCTGCACCCGGTGCCCCCCACTTAACACGACCCTGCTCTGCGGGACGATGTCCACTGTTCATTCCCCTCTCAGTCAAGTGTAGGAAGAGGGAGGCTGCAATCTCATGTTCACCCCTTTGGCGCTACCTGATATGGGAGAAGGCAGACACAGGCATGAATTTTATGTCCCCCCACATGGCGGGGCAGGACAGTCATTTCCTGCCAGGGAGGGGAGTGGGGACTCAGTGACGTGGTCCAACTGCAGGAGTTCAGCAGTAACAGGCTTTCTGGACTGGGGCTTGGGAAGGGCTATGCCATCCCCACAGGATCTGTCAGCTTCCCCTGCGATAAGCATGGGCATCCTGGACCCTTCTTCTGAGCCTCTGTAGAGGCTGGGAGGATGCTGGGAGATGGTGCTGTTGGAGGAGGAGGGGGGAGAAGAGCAAAACAGGAAGAGCCTCCGAACATTCTTCCTGGCTGTTCCCTCTGCCACGCACTCCCCTCGTCCCTGACCTCTACACATCTCACCCTCGTATCAGGGAGGCCGAGTTCTCTGCACTTTCTGGATGAGTAAACTGGAGCAAAGTTATAGCCAATGGGGAGCCGACTGGTCAGACTGCAGGGGGAGGGGGTGTCTGTGCTGTTTCCCTTGTCGACTCCTCTGGGCTTTCCTAAGTCCCCCGACAGTAGAGAGGGGATAAATGGCAGAGGAAGCAGCAGGATTGGGGCCCTGCTCTCGGAAGGGATCAAACAAGTACCTGCTTAATCATTAGTCGGGCGGTGGAAAGCCTTGCGAACTGTCAAACTTCAGCAGAAACACCAGGGAAGGAAACAGTGGCCAGGAAAACAGACTTCTGTTCCAGTTTCGGCGGGGGGAATTCAAGACAGATTCGTCTGCTCACGTCCAGCCCTTGTGAGGGGCGCACCATCGGCCCAGGCATTAGCACCCACAGTTTGATTCATTCTGTCCTCACTCCAACCCTTGGCGGGGAGGACTAATTATGCCCATTTTACAGATGAGGGAACTGAGTCTCAGAGAAAGGCAGTAACTTGTATAAGGAAGCCAGGCTCTCTGCTTTTTAGCCCAGGGCTGTTTTCAAGGAAACACGAACTCTAACCTTCCCAGCCCACCCCCACTCCCCTCACTGGCTCCCTACACAAGCCCTCCCATCCCCAATGTTCTCAGCAGGGAGAAAGGATCTGATTGACATGTTTTAATTACTCAGACTGCTGTGTAAAGAACGGATGGCAGGTGGAGGGGCTGTGGTCGTACAATGTGCAGGCAATGGACGAGGGCAGAGGAGACCGGGGTGGTGGCCATGGAGACGGTGACTAGTGGACGGGGTACATTTTGGAGCTGGAACCTACACGGAGGTGTCAGAACGATTCCCAAGTTTCTGGCCTGAGCAACTCAGTGGAGGATGGTGATATTTCCTTTTTTTTTTTTTTGGCCCTGCTGTGCGGATTGCGGGATCGTAGTTCCCCGACCAGGAATTGAACCCGGGCCAGGGCAGTGAAAGCGTGGAGTCCTAACCTAAACACTGGACCACCAGGGAACTCCCAGTGGTGATATTTCCTGAGACGGGAAAGAGTAAGAGGTGAGTTTGGGACATGGGGAGTTGGGCAAACCCTAGAGACAGCCAGGAGGAGGTGTTGGGGCCACAAGGTGTGTGGGTCTGGCTCAGGGGTGAGTGCCAGTGGGCGAGAGGATGAACGAATGACCGAAGGGGTCAGCTGGGGGATGGATGGGCAAGTGGGCGCTGTTGCTAGGGGTCTGAGCCCTGGAGTCACTCTTCAGAGGACCTAGGAGGGGAGACTCTCCGTGCAGGGGGACCTGGACGGTGCAGCCCCTCCTCCCACCTCCAGTTCCTCAGTCCTCCAAGGTCAACAGCTCAGGGGCACTGAAGACATTCCTGCAGTTTCAAGGAGAGCAGAGGCATCCTTCGAGGAAGGAGGATGGACAGCCTCCAGCTAGGAGGGGGAGGAGACGAGAGGGGCCCAGAGGCGTGGCCTGGAAGCCCCTTCCTCAGTCTGTTTGCACAGCTGTCCAGGCCAAGTTGGGCAGAGTGACTCACTGGCTGCCCTTCTCTCCCTCCACCTCCAGGGGAGGGCGACTTGCTGCAAGGTAGGGAACTCGGTGACCAAGCCCTGGCCCTGGGACTCTCCTCCTCTCTCCGTCCTCCCCTGCTTCTCTGAGCCCCTCGAACAGCCCCCCTGTACCTAGCATGCCCTCTCCTCCCTGCTCCCTCCCAGCCACCTCCCCAGGCCCAGAGTCCTTTTTCCCCTCCTTTCTTTGGCTTCCCACCTGTATGCGAGGCCCTCTTCCGTTCTCCATGCCCCCTCACCCCAGCCTATATGAGAGCACCCATTTCCAGTCCTTCCACCAGATGGTGAGCGGCTGAGGACACATCCTGGGCAGCCTCGGCATCTTTTCAACCTCTCACCCCACACACTCTAGGTGCTGAATCAGTGTGTGGTGTGTTCAACTAAAAGCGCTTGGTTCGTATTTCTCGAGCTATGATTAAGATCTCTCTCTCTCTCTCTCTCCCTCCTCTCGCTCTCTGAGGTGATGCTGTCCAGGACTGGGGTGGAGGGCTTCTTCTCCAGGAGACTTGCCCCAGCTCTGGATGCTTAAGGAACTTGTTTTCTCACCAGGTGCCAGGTCTGCAAAATGCACCACCCAGCCTATCTCCAGCCCCCAAGCCTTGCTGAGCCATGGCGCTCCTGTATAGCAGGCGCCGTGCTACACTCTTCACCTGCCTTATCTTGGTGATCCTGTCAACGCCCCCATAATGTGGGCACTCATCTCCCCATGCCGTAGTTTAGGGGATACCTTCAGAAGGGTCAGAGGATCAGGAAGGTCAGTGACTTCCCAAGGATACTCAGCAACCTCGGAGTGACTTGTCTGGCCTCAGGGTCCCTGTTCCTGGTCACTTTGCCTCCACTTGCCACGTGGAGGGACCTGAGTAGCACCCAGAGAATCACGGGAGGAAATCACATGACAGTGACTCCGCTCCCCAGCCCCGCACCCCAGCAGGTGCACCGCATTCTCCCCTCTGTGACTCCCCCCAGGCTAGCCTGAAAACCAGAGGCATGGTGTCTCCAGCCTGGGACAGAGAGGTGCAACCCTCACATCGACACCAGCAACGGTTTACCCACTTGGCTTCCTGTTAGGTTTTTTCTTCCTTCCCCGCAGGGGTGTCTCTTATCTTAAACTTCTTAGGGGGGTTGTGCCGGCTGTTTACCATTTGGTGACAGTTGGTGCCAGAACCAGCCTCTTGGGACAAGCAAGGCGGAGCAAAGCAAGCCCCCTCAGTCACCTGCACGGCTGAATGGGACAAGCGGGCCCCATGCGGTCAAGGACCAAAGCCCCGTCCGGCTGCCCTGCTGTGTCAGGCTCTGTCTTCTGCATGGGGTTGACTTAGGCGAGTGGAAGTGAGTTGGCCTGCCCTGAGCTCCTCCAGCTGCGGGGAGCAGGCAGGGAGCTGCAAATAAAAGAATCCACCAAATAGATGAGTGAGAGGCGGCTGGGTCTGCTGGGCCCAGGGGCTGGCTTTGGTCTGTGAATTAGGAGCTCTGGGTTCTTCGTGACCATGCGAAGTGAGAGGATCGGCTGCAGAAACTGGCCCTGCCTCCGCCTCCCGCTTCCTAGCACTCCTTGGGTCAAGACTTCCTGATGGGGGCTTCCCTGGTGGCGCAGTGGTTAAGAATCCACCTGCCAATGCAGGGGACATGGGTTCGATCCCTGGTCTGGGAAGATCCCACATGCTGTGGAGCAACTGAGCCTGTGTGCCACAACTACAGAGCCTGCGCTCTAGAGCCCACGAGCCATGACTACTGAAGCCCACGTACCTAGAGCCTGTGCTCCGCAACAAGAGAAGCCACTGCAATGAGAAGCCCACGCACTGCAACAAAGAGTAGCCCCCGCTCGCTGCAACTAGAGAAAGCCCGCGCACAGCAACGAAGACCCAACGCAGCCATAAATAAATAAATAGATAGATAAATAAATAAATAAAATAAAGCACATCAACTAAAAAAAAAAAAAGACTTCCTGATGCCCAGCAGGGTGAGCTCTGTCTGACCCTGTGGCCCAGTTCTAATGAGTGTCTTCCATGCTCACGGTGTCTCCAGGGTATAGCCCAGCCCCTAGCCCTGGGCTCCACAGCACATTGGACCCCATCTTGTCCTCATCAATCTGCTCAGAACCTTGGCATTCTGGGGCCACATCCACACCTGGCCATCCTCAACCCTCCCAGACACCAGAGCCCCTCCTCAGCCTCACTCAGCATTGCCAGGCTTCTCCCGCCTCCTCCCGTCAGCTCCTGTCCCCAGATGCCCATTCACCCGTGACACATCCTAACCAAACATTGCTCTGCCTCTCACCCTGGAAGGGTAAGGGTCTGGATTCCTGATCACCGATCACCTGTAAGCCAGCCAGCTCCCAAGCACCCTGAAGAGCCCTCTGGGCCTGTCCAGGGTTCATGTTCAAGGCTGACCCAGATCTCACTAATCCTTAACCTCTGTCCAATCCTCCCACCGTGCAAGGAACAGGTGCAATGAATGAACAGAGAGGTAGAGCGGAGTTGGGTTCATTGGAAGAAATTCTCGTACAGTAACCAGAGTCAGAGGCATGGTCTCAGGCCGGGTTGGCCAAACTCTAACCAGGGATGGAAAAGGAAAATTTCTCACCTGTTACGTAGAAACAGATTCCCACAGCCAGGAGGGGGAGCTAGACCCTTGGAGTCCTGATTTTAGTTCAGGTGCAACCAAAACTCAGGGAAATGGCCCAGATGGGACCCCAACAGCCTTACTAACCCACCGCTCTAGAACTCTGAGATTCGGGAAAGAAATCAGTGCCGAAGAGGGCCATGTAGAAGGTAAGTGAAAAAGTGATACCTGAGGAGGGAGGAGAAGGCGTGAGAGCCCCAGGTGGCAGTCCTCAGTCAGTGCCTCTGCAGCCTGGCACCCCACCTCACCCCCCAATACACACACACACACACACACACACACACACACACACACACACAGAGCCATGAGTGCAGCGCTGTCCAGAAGGTGCTTGAGGGAGGACAGAGAAAGCCAAAGGAAGGAGAGAGACAGCTGAGAATGCAGACTACAGCTCACAAAACACACCGTGAAGACACACGTGGGGACCTCACGTGCCCCGGGACGGTGGGTAAGATGGGGACACCGAGGCCCCAGGGAGTAGAAGGAAACTGACTTGTTTGACAGTTTCTGAAGTCACTCATTCACTTTCCCATTCATTCCTTCAACAAATATTTATCGAACATCTTCTAGGTTTATAGTCCAGTGCAGAGATAAAAGCATAGACCCTGGGGCCAAACTTGCTTTGTCCCCCCCACCCCGCCCCCAGCCCTGCAATTTTTGTTTATTGTTGCAAAATACATATAACATAAAATTTACCATCTTAACTATTTCTCAGTGAGCGCTTGACCACAGTCTGTGCAAAGGGAATGTCTGTGCTTCTGGCTCCACCTAACAATATCTTTCCAGTGCTTTCTGTCTCCTGGTGGGCAAAGACTGGGAGGGACGTAATATTATGGATAGAAATCCTGGGCTTTGGGATTGTTCCAGCTGTGCCTCTCTTGGGCAAGTGGTGTGTGTGTGTGTGTGTGTGTGTGTGTGTGTGTGTGTGTAGGGGGTGTCCCTGAGGAAGAGTCCCTGCACTTAACTTCTGCACCTCCCCAGCCTCTCCTCTAACTTAGAAAAGCTCAGAGGCCCTTCTGGAAGCCTGAGTCAGCCTGCAGTCTGCTTTTGCTCCAGAGGCAGGACCAGCCCCTGAGATGTGAGGGTGGGGAAGCTTGGGCTTCCCCAAAGTGACTGGGGGAGGGAGCAGGGCAGGGCTGGACCCCATGCTGCCCACTCTGGGATGGAAATCCCCATGGGGAAGGTGGGTGGTTGGTGGGGATCTGGGCAAAGGTGCTTTAGGGGAGACAGGGCCCGAGGGAGAAAGGGGTGTGTTGAAGACCCAAGAGGTGAGAATGACCAGAAATGAGAATGTTGGAGGGGCAGGGTCACCTCCCCCCCGAGAAGGGAGGGCCCCTTGCTCTCCTCTGCATGGACAGAGCAGTGACTGTTCAGGAAGGTGGGTTTGGCCTCACTCAGGAGACAAACGCTCACCCAGAAGACGTCATGGGCTCTGGAATGTGGAGAGAGGGCTGGGAATGCAATGACAGGGGCCTGGCACCCCGCAGGACAGGAGGAGGGCCCGCCCATCCCCGCCCGAAGGCTGGTCCTTCTCCTTTCATCAGGCACACTTTACAGAATCACAAGTGACCAGAACGGACTCTTCGAATGTCCCCACTGGAAGGGCCCTTAAAAATGCAGCCACCTGTTGTACCGACTGGGAAACTGAGGCTCAAAGAGGTGGTCCCAGCCGCCCGTCCCCCCGCCCCCCCGCCCGTGCTCTGCCCACCCCCCGCCCCCGTTCTGCCCGCGCCAGGCAGGTCCCCTATGGGAAACCCTCTTAAAGAGTTTTTCCTTTCGCGTGAACTTACCGCCTCCATCCAGCCGCGCGGTCTCAAAGGTGAACATCACTTAAATGCGTTACAGATGTTCTTCCTCCCATTTTTGGCTACCGCGCGGCGCGCCTGGAGCGGAGGCGGCCACAGCGCGATCCAGGCCGCGTTTTGCGTCCCGCCCGCCAACTTTCTCAAGCTGTAGTTATTTGATAATGATTTTTTTTTTTTTTTTAACTCTCCAAATAATTGTTATCCTCCCCGCCCGGTGCAGCTCAGGTGATGGGCACAGACTGCAGACGCCTCCTCCTCCGGATGCAGGGCTGCCGACCCAGGCAAGAAACCACTGCCCGGGCGCCTTCTGCAAAGCCAGGGTCGAGGTCCGGGTCTGGCCCAGGCCAACCCAGCAGGACGACCCCCAACTGCCCCCCATGAGGCCTCTGTATGACCCACCACCCAAGGTCACTTCTCCCAAAGTCCACTCTCCAGGGGACGTGGCTGTCTGATGGATGACTGAACAGCGAGGGTGTGCTGGGTCCAGACTTCCATGCTGCAAACATTTATTAGGCACTTACTGTATCCACAGGCCCTGAGCAAAGCGCTGGCCTCAAACACAAGCAAGAGCAGCCTCTGCCCTCAGGGCTCCTGGCCCAGAGGAGTCTGGGGCCACACACCCCTCATCTGGAAAGATGAGAGGGACTTCCAGGGTGGAATTGTGGACAGAAGCAGCTCAAAGTGGCGGGGCTCCACAAGGAGAGCTCCACGACGACAGAGCTCCCCCAGCACCCATCACCTTCATCCCTTCCTTTGACCCCTGCAAAGGGCCGCCACCAGCCTGGATGAAGGCCTCTCAGAGCCTCTTCTAAGAAGCTACAGGGCTCAGAAAATACCTAACCCCCAGGTGCGGGTACGTAGGGGCAGGGCCCAGGTTCTCTGAAGCCACCCAAGCGGATGACTGAGAGGCAGGCCCCCAACAGAAGCACTAAATCTGTTTGGAGTTTGCCCCCCAAAGGGAGAAGTTGGCTGGAGAGCTGAGCACCTGCTTCCCCACCTGAGGATCACGTGTGTTTTTTGACGCTAAGCCACAGTGGTTTGAGCGGAGCCCTTCGCTGGGTTCGTGAGCCCACGCTCAGCTCAGTTACATCCCCAGAGAGCCCAAAGTGCTTTTGTTACCCTGAATTAAGTTTAAGTTTTAAAATTAATACATTTGAGATGGAATTTGGGCAGCCAGCCGCAGGGGGTGAAAGAGGAGGAAGTGAAAGGATGGGAAGGCAGAGGAGCAGGGCCGGGGGTGCTGGGAAGAAAGGGGTGCTGGCTGGGGGGCTGCCTCTCCAGAAAGGAGTGTTCTTGAGCAAAATCAGGGAGCAGGGTGAGAGGTGTGGCAACAGCCCCAGTGCCCAGAGAGGATTTCCGGGCGGCCTGGGGGGCCCCAACCTGTTAACCGACAGTGGTTCCTCATCCTTCACTAGATAAAACCAGTCTCTCAGTGGGGCCTCATGGGCCCCCTCTTCTATCTGTCCCTTAGACGGACCTGTACCAGCTCCTGCCTTGGCCTGATTGGTGCAGTAGAGGTGACACATTCCCTGCCCCAGAGTCCCTCTGGGTTCAGGGAAAGCCAGAGGGTTATTAGGGCAGACTCCCCGCCTAGTAGTAGTGCCACCACCAGGCACCCAGATCTCAGAGCCATTGCCAGCCCTGACGCCCTCTGCGTTGCATTTTCTCACGCCCTTCTGTGGAACCCCCCAACCCATGCACACTCCTGTACTCATCCACCTTTTCTGCCCAGTCTCCACTCAGCCAGGGCCAGAAAACGCCCAAGCGTTTGCATATAGCACCAGCAGAAGGAAAAAAACAAAGACAGAAAAACAGTGTTCTACATTTTCCTTGCCCTGAAATATTCTGAGATGATCAACTCTTCTCTTTGTATACGTCCACCACTGCTAAGTGGCAATGTAAATTCTGTTGAAACTTGTGATTCTGTAAATGGTATATGAAATGCATCATTTGGCAATTTAACTAGTAGCCACTTAATAAATTTACTTTGCAGGTCTTAAAAAAAAAGCTCATCCCAAATTTTCAAATCAGAAAATCTTTAGAAAGATCTCTTTCATTTTTCACACATGTATAAGTTTTATGGTTTAGGGTTTAAAAGCTTTTTCTATTTTCAGTTCTCTACGGGTGGGGGGGCACATCATCTGCCCACTATGGGGTTTGCACAAGGCCCAGATCAGGGCTGCCGCCTCCAGGAAGCCTTCCGGGCTCCCCAGGCTGGGTCAGGTTCCCTCTGTCATGCTCCCACAGCCCCCAGACTTCCACTGTTGCCACCCCAGCACACAGTCTGTTTGCCGACCCCTCTCCCTCACCGTGAGCCCATGGTAGCAGGAAGTGGGCTCCCATTCTTCCCTGTGTCCCCAGCAGTGCAAAGAAGCTGTCAGTGACTGTTTGGGGAACCAAGAGCCAGCCTAAGGGATGTCCCTCCTGCCTTGGCTTGTGGCCCTGAGTCTTGCTGGGATGAGGCGTGCCCAGGTGGCTCTTCGCAAGCCTGCCAACCCCCCTCCCTGCACCCCCAATGGGTGTCAGGACCCTCTTCGGAGACTTGGAGAAACCCCTGTCTTCCTGTCTCCTTGGGTCAGCCGCAGCCTTCACAGCATCTCCCAGAGCTGCCTCCCCTTCCAGTGCAGCCTGAAGGAGGGGGATCAGATGCGGGGATGGAGGCCCCTTGTCTGCGCAGAGGCAGGATTTATCTCAGTTTGGGGAGGTCTGGGGCCCCAGAGCCCCTAGATCATCATTAGTTCCATCAAAGAGGCGGCTATGATCTGAGGGGGCAAGATGCATCGTGTCCAAATTGGAAACAGCCTGGTGGGCTATGGGGTAGGAGCCGGGCGGGGAGAGGGCTCGGGCCGCCCTGGGGGGGAGCCCAGGACACTGGAGGAGTCCCACAGACAGTGCACAGGAAGAGGAGGGGGAAGGAAGAGAAAACATTCCACTCGGGCTCCAGGGAAGAGAGCCGCAGGAGATGGAGCACGGCCAAGTCTGCAAGTCAGCTCGCCCTCCCCAGGGAGGCGGGAGGAGGTTGGGGTGGGGAGGAAGCAATCCCGCCCACGAGGTGAGGGCCTACTGTGTGTCTGGCCCCCATGCCGCACACCTGCCTGGGCCCTGTCTCACCAGCCACAGAAGCGCAAATCAGAGCTGGGGTTCAAGGCCAGGTGCCCCGATCCCCAGAGCTTCAGCACATCCCTGAAAAGGCAAAGCGAAAGGAATATTGGGCTCCCCAAGTTCTCCATCCTCATATCTCCCTGTTGGCGGGCAGCAGCGAGGCGGTGGTCTGATTATTAACTCCAGGTTAAACACAGAGGTAAAGAAACAACGCAGAACTATCTTCTAAGTATTGGGAAGTGGAGGTACGAGCGGACAGGAATGGGACGTAAATGATACCTTCAACTCGAAAAATAAAGCTGAAAGATCTTTCCCATCCTGCTGCTTTTCACTGATGACCACGTTCTTTCTATACGCACCCCCCCAATTCCAGAGATGTCCTGCACCCCCAAAGGTGGCATCTGACGCCCACGCTCTCCAACTAGCCCCTCTCTCTAGGGGACAGAGCGGAGCTGGAGCCACAGTCCCCAACTCGCTGGGGGCCACCTGGGTGTGGTCCTGCCCCTCCCTGGGCTTCAGTGCTTGACAAGGGAGGGAGGGGCTCTGCCTTAGCGACCCCCTGCCTCCAGCCCCCAGGGGGCCCCTAGAGGGAGCCCAGGAAGGACATTAAAATGTCTGCAAGGGGGGAGGGGGGTGATGATTCTTTCATGGGACACAAAAATGCCAGATAAATGCTCAGGCTAGGAAGCCGCCCTGAGGGAAGGGAGACAGGAATGAGTGACCAGACTTCTGCCCAAGGGTGTTCCAGAAGCTTCCCAGACAGACCTCATTTCATCACACTTCACTTTAGGGCACTTCGCAGATACTGCGTTTCTTACAAATTGAAGGTTTATGTCGACCCTGCGTCAAGCAAGTCTGTTGTCACCCTTTTTCCAACAGCATTTGCTCGCTTTGGGTTTCTGATCCCATCTTGATATTTCTCGAAATAAACATCACCAAAAGTTGACAATTCCCTGAAGGCTCAGATGACGGTTAGCAATTTTTAGCAATAAATTTTTTTTTTCTTTTTTTCTTTTTTGTGGCAGCACAGCATGGCTTGTGGGATCTTAGTTCCCCAACTAGGGATCGAACCGGACCCCTGGCAGTGAGGGTGCTGAGTCCTAACCACTGGACCACCAGGATTTCCCTAAAATATTTTTTACATTAGGGTATGTACATTGTTTTCTTAGACATAATACTACTGCACACTGAATAGACTATGGTGTAAACATAACTTTTATATGTGCTGGAAACCAACACATTTGTGTGACTTGCTTTACTGGGGTGTTCGCCTGATTCGGGTGGTCTGGAACCGAACCTGCAATATCTCCAAGGTATGCGTGTACTATAATGGTGAAAAATGGGAAACAGGGCTTCCCTGGTGGCGCAGTGGTTGAGAGTCGGCCTGCCGATGCAGGGGACGCGGGTTTGTGCCCCGGTCTGGGAAGATCTCACATGCCGCGGAGCGGCTGGGCCCGTGACCCATGGCCGCTGAGCCTGCGCGTCCGGAGCCTGTGCTCCGCAATGGGAGAGGCCACAACAGTGAGAGGCCCGCGTACCGCAAAAAAAAAAAAACAAACAAAAAAAAACGGGAAACAACCTAAACTTCCAATAACAGTTAAATAATTTCATGTGGTGGAACATCATGCAGCCGTTACAAATTATGCTCGTGGATTTGGTTTATCGATGTGGAGGAAATGCTGTCAATAAGACTTAAGGGTTAGGTAAGCTAATTTTCTCTTTTTTTGTTGTTTTTTTTAAAATCGAAGTATAGTTAACTTACAATGTTGTGTTAGTTTCAAGTGTACAGCAAAGTGATTCAGTTATACATCTATATATTCTTTTTCAGATTCCTTTCCATTGTAGGTTATTGCAAGATATTGAGTAGAGTTCCCTGTGCTATACAGTAGGTCCTTGTTGTTTATATACAGTATACTTTATATACAGTAATGTGTGTATGCTAATTTTCTTAAAGGACCCATCGCAGTGCCTGCCTGTCACAAACACTCACAGACTGGTGACCCCAGGTGGGGTGTGAAAAAAGCATACGCAGAACAATCCCAATCTTGTAAAACAACCACCTCACAAGCGCACAGAAAAAGGCAGGAAGGAAATGCAACAGAATATTGCTGAGCTGTGAGACTGGAGATTGGGGAGTTCATTTTTCCAAATTTGCCAAATTTTCGACAATGAGTGGTTGTGTTTTAAATTCTTTTTCATTAGTTAAATTTTTTCCCAGCATTTTATGATGAAAAATGTTAAACCTATAGCAAAGTTGAGATAATGTCGCAGTGAAGTACCCATACCTCTTCCTAGGTTCTACCACTGAGTTTTTTTTGTAATACTTTATTCTGTATCCATCCATCTATCCCTCCCTCTAGCCACCCATAAATCCACATTATTTTTTTTCTTATGCATTTTAAAGTAAACTGCAGACAACAGTACACTTCCCCCTAAATACTTCAACGTGCGTGTCAGGAAAAATTGTTTTTTTGTGTGATACGCGGGCCTCTCACTGCCGTGGCCTCTCCTGCCGCGGAGCACAGGCTCCGGACGTGCAGGCTCAGCGGCCATGGCTTATGGGCCCAGCCGCTCCGCGGCACGCGGGATCCTCCCAGACCGGGGCACGAACCCGCGTCCCCTGCATCAGCAGGCAGACTCTCAACCACTGCGCCACCAGGGAAGCCCCAAAAATTGTTTTTAATAGTCTTCAAGAAGCCAGAGGCTGCCCTTACCCCTGAGAAAAGCAACCCGCAGCCCCACCCTCCTTGCAGAAGGCAGGTCAGGAGGAACTGGGGCTGGGTTGGGGTGAGGCCCAGCCCTTCTGCCTTACTCTCTGTGTGACCTGGTCAGTCCCTAGAGCCCTGAGCTTTCTCCACACCTGAGGCAGGGATAATGAGAAGCAAAAATACCTCTGCTCTCCCAGCCATCTGAGGGTGTAGTGCAGATTCCCCACGATTAGGCCTGCACTCACCTTGGCTTTCCTGCAGGCATAAAGTTGTCAGATGAAGCAAGTAAAACAACAGGACACCCAGTTAAATTTGAACTTGGGATAAACCCATTTTTCAGTATAAGTATGTCTCGTGCAGTATTTGGGACACGCTTATGCTAAAAACATTATTCAGTCTGTAGTTTACCTGGCAAGGTGGGGAAACAGAGCCCTAGGAAGGGACTCACGCCAGAAGTACAGAACCAAGTTGGGATTTTTGATAGTAAAGTCTCATGTTTGTGCTGTTCTCTGGATTTCACAAAGTGTTCTTCTGTCCGTCATCTCACTTAAGACTCTCTGTCACCCTCCAGAAGAGTAGTGTTTTATTCTCATTTTATTTATTCATTCATTCATTAATTCATTGAAGTATAGTTGATTTACAATGTCATGTTAGTTTCAGGTGTACAACACAGTAATTCAGTTTTTTTCAGATTCTTTTCCCTCATAGGTTATTAGAAAATATTGAGTATAGTTCCCTGTGCTACACAGTAGGTCCTTGTTGGTTATCTATTTTATATATAGTAGTGTATATATGTTAATCCCATCCTAATTTATCCCTCCCCACCCCCTTTCCCCTTTGGTGGCCATAAGTTTGTTTTCTATGTCTGTGGGTCTATTTCTGTTTTGTAAATAAGTTCATTTGTATCTTTTTTTTTATGATTCCACTTAAAAGTGATATCATATGATATTTGTCTTTCTCTGTCTGGCTTACTTCACTTAGTATGATAATCTCTACATCCATCTATGTTGCTGCAAATGGCATTACCCCATTCTTTTTTACGGCTGAGTAGTATTCCATTGTGTCTATGTACCACAACTTCTTTATCCATGCATCTGTCAATGAATATTTAGGTCACTTCCACGTTTTGGCTATTGTACATAGTGCTGCAGTGAACCCTGGGCTGCATGTATCTTTTCGAATTATAGTTTTCTCTGGATATATGCCCAGGAGTGGGATTGCAGGATCATATGGTAACTCTATTTTTAGTTTTTTAAGGAACCTCCATTCTGTTCTCCATAGTGGCTGTACCAGTTTACATTCCCACCAACAGTGAAAAACCCGTGAAAACACAATGACCCATTTCAGTGTTGGAGAAACAGAGTCTCAGAGAGATCCAGGGCCCCCACCCAGCTGACAAGGCGCAGAGTCAGAACTCAGTCTCAGTGTCTGGGCTTCAGGGGAGGCTCTCCCCCACCTTAGTTCCTCTCTTTGAGACCCCAACAGACCACAAATGTTGGCCCTGAGACCCACAAATGGGCTCCAGGACAGGGCCTACCAGCCCGCAGCTCCAGTGCTCGGGGTCCATCATCTATCTCTGCGACGGTTCATTTTACGCATCAGTTTGACCAGGATATGAGGTGCCCAGATCTTTGATTCCTGGGTGTGTCTGTGAGGGTGTTTCTGGATGAGTTTAGCGTTTGAATCAGTAGCCTGAGGAAAGCAAGTTGCCCTCCCCAAGGTAGGTGGGAACCATCCACTCCATCAAGGGCCTGAATAGAACAAAAAGGCAGAGGAAGAAAGAAGTGGCAGGTCAGCGCACCCTCAGGTGCGACACGTGGCTTCTTGGGGAGGACACAGCTGCAGGTGGTAGCAGCACGGCATGGCGCAACAGGAGCTCGCTGCCAAGGCACTGCGAACAGGAGAGTAGGCATCCCTGAGCTGGTAAACCCTGCCCAGCCCTCCAGCTCCGCAAACCTGCTCTGTCTCACCCAGTGGCAGCCGCCACCTGGAGCCCAGTGCCGCATCCTCGAAGGAGTCAGACCCCAAACCTTGAGTCTGTGGGAAGGAGGCTGGACCAGTCGCCCTGCCACCCACTCCTCCTGGGCCCCGGCTCTTTGCCTCTAGCCCACCAGACCTTCCTGTCTGCCTGCCTTCAGCCACCCTGGAGACTTGCCCTGTCACCCATCCATTCATTCATTCATTCAGTAGAATTTGATCGAATGTTTGAATGATGACAGCTTACTGGCATGCAGTGATAACTCCCTCTCCAGCAGGGGACCTGAGCAAAAGGTGGATGAGGTGTCTCCGGTTCTTTTTTTTTTCTTTTAAAGAAGCTGTGAACGGTTTCACAAAATAACATGGTGATTCCTATTATGAGGTGATTCCCTCAACCACACCTCATTCAACTGAACTGGGGTAGCCAGTTTGGGGACCTGTAAGTTAAGGTTTCAAGGGTAAATTATGGAAATTGGGCCCATCCCAGGGTCAGCTTCTCAGAGGTGAGACAGAACTCGCAAAGCCCACCCACCTCTTAGACGGGGCCACACGGTTCTCTGAGGCACCACCAAGCTCCTTGTTTCCCCAGTTTTGATGCCAGCACCTGCCCAGATGCTCTTGGTATCAGCCGTCAGGTCTAACACAGGGTCAAAAATGAATCTCCTCTCCTATGAAGGCCCAGATAGTAAATATTTCAGACTGTGCAAGTTTCAGGGTTTTGATTGTGACTACTCAACTCTGGTTGTAGCACAAAAATGGCCATAGACAATATGTAAACAAACGAGTGTGACTTTGTTCCAATAAAACTTTATTTACAAAAACAAACAAACAAAAAAGGATCTCCTCACCTGCCGCATGGCTTGGCCAAGCCGGAGTCAAGTGCAGGGCTAAGATGTAGGCGCTTAGTGGGTGATGGTGTTGACCCCCATTTGGGACAAGCCATGGTGACAGAGGCTGAGCTATGGTGAGACTCAGGTTCTAGGATCTTCCTTACGTGGGGTCTGCAAATGTATCCCATATGTCTGGCCATTGCTTCACGTACCTGTTCATTGCATTTAAACAGTTATTTAAAAACATAATTGGTTTTGCTGTAATCACTGGCTGAAAAGTATACCTTTAAATTTAGTAATACAGTAACCAAACCTTTATGAGTTGACTATTGTCGGCTGCTGTTCTGACAAAATAGAGAAATATTCACCATCTGAATTTCCAAGATTTTCCCCCGCCACACACACACTGCCGCACGCCAGAATTTTTCTTCTCTGAAGTGAAGGGTTTTTTCCTTTTGTTTTGTTTTTACTTTGAACCCCTGAGATTAGTCTTTGGCAAGTTTCCTTTACTCTCTACCAAATGGTTTTGAAATAGTCATCATTTCTCTAGATGACAAACACTAAAAGATTGCTTTTACTTTTGAAGGCAATGAAAATATGTCTATGGTTTCACTTTGAAGCTCATCAGGAAAAAAACTAAAACCCTCCTATAACATTTAGCACGTGTACAGGAATTCTCGATCCATGGGCCACCTGCGTGTCTGATAATCATTTAATGATGCTTCCAAAGTTTCAATAATCTTTGGAAGCCGCTCAGTCACAGCAGACAAAGCCTGGTGACGGATGACCCAGTGTAACTTCAGCAAACTACCTTCGTGTCGCTTTGCCACTCCTGTTACATGTGTTTTGGGTAATGGCCAATCTTTTCACAGATGAATGTATAGCGTAGATCAAAGAGTTGAACGCTGTGAAAGCACATCGAAGTCTTTTCCTGTTTCTATAAAGTCATCAGCATTGCACCATCCAACCAATAGGTGTGATTCCTTCTCACGCCATGCTGCAGGGTGGCCAAATTTTCCCCACGATGTCAAGCCTTCAGTGGTGGATCTGACCCCTACTTTGTTTTGAACCCCACTTTGATTTGCTGCAGATAACTCTGTATGACCACATCTAAGTTGATCTCCGTCGTCTTTTCAATACTACCAAAATCCATGCATCTCTATAATTGGGAAAGTGATGGAGATTTTTCTTACATAAACTACAGTGATTTTTTCACTACCCAGCCAGTGGCCTTGTCACATGTTATTGAATCAGGAACTAATGATTTCACCTGCTGTGTCTTCTAACGTTGCAGGTTTTCTTTTTCTGCTGATTTCATTTTGAATTTGCTAACTTCTATAGGCATCACCTGATTTATACGTTAGACTACCTCACTTTATCTCTTTTGGCAACTCCCTCCAAATTGCCTTTATTCACAGATGAAATAGATTCGTCATGACTTCTTAACAATAAACACTGTTTTCCAAAGAATAAAATACGTTTAACTCTGAATTGCAGGTATGTTCTAGTTTCCTCAAACTGTTGTGAGTGAACAGATAATAATCTGTTAGTGACAGTTTCACCAGAAAATCAATATTCTCTCCCTCCCAACTGCAATGATTTCAGGTGCATTTTACGTCTTCTGTGTTTTCAGAATTTTTACAGAGACTTCTCCCCCCCTAAACAGAAACTCCTTGTGAATAATTCTCCTCTACAGGTGCATTTTGTTGGCGAATGTGTCTCAATTGCCACATCTGTAAAATGAGGATGATAAAGATTCCTGTGTCATGGGATTGTGTTAGGACTAAAAGATTCAACACGTATAAAGCCTCTGGAAGCATGCCTGGCGCAAAGTAAGCATCCAACAAATATTTGCTCTTATGATTGTGTCTTTGCTCACCCTTCTCCTTCCACCTGCATGCCTTCCACTCCTGTTACTTTGTGAACTCCAATTCATCCTTCAAAACAAAACGCAGGGACTTCCCTGGTGGTCCAGTTGCTGAGACTTCGCCTTCCGATGCGGGGAGTTCGGGTTTGATCCCTGGTGGGAGAGCTAAGATCCCACATGCCTTGGGCTTCCCTAGTGGTGCAGTGGTTGAGAGTCCACCTGCTGATGCAGGGGACACAGGTTCGTGCTCCGGTCCGGGAAGATCCCACATGCCGCAGAGTGGCTGGGCCCATGAGCCATGGCCGCTGAGCCTGCACATCCGGAGCCTGTGCTCCGCAACGGGAGAGGCCACAACAGACAGAGGCCACGTACCGCAAAAAAGATCCCACATGCCTTGCTGCCGAAAGGCCGAAACATAAAACAGAAGCAATATTGTAACAAATTCAATAAAGACTTTAAAAGTTGTCCATGTCAAAAAAAAAAATCTTTAAAATAAAGAAGGGAAAAGAAACAGGAGTTTCCTCAAAAAAAAAATATGCAAAGTCCAGCTGTGGAGCCCTCTGTGACTGCTTTGGGCTGTATACTCCCTTCTGTGTTCCGTCCACCTCCATGCCAACATATGTCACATGGAGCCCTGAGTCCACTTACTTATCCACCTCCTTGACTAGACTGAGTCCTACTCGCCCTTCCCTGATGCCCACAGGGCCGGCTGGTTGAATGAATAAAATTTCAGAAACGGTGATAGTAGATTTTTAGCCGGTATCATCTTTGAGAATAAACTCTCAAGAGCACATAAAGGAGAAACCTGATTTCTACTTCTGCCATCTCTCTTCAAGTTGTAAAAGACTCACTAATGTTGTCAAAAAGAAGAAAAATGTGAACAACTCGAGAAAATGTTGGACTTTTTTTTAATATTAGAGAGATAATCAAATAGAAAACCTTTTTTTTTAAACCTTTTTTGTTTAATTAGTCATTATGATCAGGTATCTATGGAAACAACTGGATGTTCACGCTCAAAATAGACAATCATCTCTCTGTCGAACAATGCGTAATCAACACAAAAGTTGGAGCTTGGAAAAACAAGCTTCCTCCCTTCAACAAGTGCTTCTTGATCTTGAAGGATATGATGAGAAATCAAAACTCAATCCCTGCCTTCAAGGGCGCCACAGGTTAACAGGCAACAGGCAAAGACTTAGCAGCAAGGGAGATGAGGTGGACCAGGTGGGAGAGAAATGCAGGGGCAACAACCTTGAGGAGATTGGGTGGGGGCCACCAACATCAAAAGGGAACTTCTTGGGATCACGTAAAGTTCTAGAACTCGATGAGGGAAAATTCTAGAACTTGATGGAGTGATGGTTACAAGAGTGTATACAATTGTCAACATACACTTGAAAATGGGTATATTTTATTGTATATAAATTTTATCTCAATAAAGTTGATTTTTTTTTTTTTTTTTTTGCCTCTACGGTGGGATGCCCACGTTGTGGCCTCTCCCGTTGCGGAGCACAGGCTCCTGACGCACAGGCTCAGCGGCCATGGCTCATGGGCCCAGCCGCTCCGCGGCATGTGGGATCTTCCCAGACCGGAGCACGAACCTGCGTCCCCCGCATCGGCAGGTGGACTCTCAACCACTGCACCACCAGGGAAGCCCCTGAAGTTGATTTTTTTTTTTAAAGCCCTGGAGCGGAAGAAAACGGCTGTGCTTGCTTGTGAGTGCCGTGGGGAATATCGCGTAAGGGCAGGAGGGGGTGTGGAAGGGAAGATTCTGAGCTCCATTTCGAATATGCTGAATTGCAGGTGTTTGTGGTCTTCCTCTAAAAGCACCACCTTGAACCCGCAGCATCAGTGTCACCTGGTAACAAAGACTGTGCTTGACCAAAGTCTACTCAGGCTCCCCGGAACTTTTTCAACTCGGCCCTGATTTTGGACTTTCGTGTTCGTTTCTACGTGGTTGAATTTTAGCAAGAATCCTGCTAAGTCAGTTTAACCAGAATCCCACATTCTCTGTATCTGATCACCCTCGATATTTGACCAAATTCCTCATCCCCTTCCATCATCCCCCAGGTGATGGCTTATCCCCCTGGCCTGCCTTCTGCAAGTATCCCGTGAGGGTGGTTTAACCAGAGCCCCCTGACCCCTGATGTGCCCCTTTAGTAGTTTTCCATACACTCGCCCTCCACTCTGCTCCTTGGCTACAAATTCCCACTTTTCCTTGTGGTATTCAGACTTGAGCCCAATCTCTCTCTCCTCCTGCAAGACCCCACTGCGGTGGTCCGCCTACCTAGCACAACAGTCCCTTGAATAAAATCTTCCTTAACTATCTCTAGCAAGAGTCACTGAATAATTTTTCTTTAATACCAGGGGCTTGTTAGAAACTGCTAGATCTCAGGTTCCACCCCAGACCTATTGCCCAGAGCGCTCACATCAATGAGATCCCCAGGTGATCCTTACACACGTCAAAGTTTGAGAAGTGCTGATTTAAGGGGCCTGGAATAGCGCCCATGAAACGCCCACAGCTGTGAACACTTAAGCCCACAAGAAAAGCAAAAGGGACGGACGGGGTGGGGGGCCTACATGGGGCGCCCCAGCCCTTAGGTGGTAGCCTGGGCTTATTTTCTCAGGACACGCTGGTCTCTGCTCACAAATGGGCTCGTCGGAAAGGTCCTCTGTGAGCCCCCTTTGTAAAACAGCTCCCCTCACGGTGTTCGCAGCTCTGAACATCCCCTAATATTATGTTGTATATTAATTGTTTTATTTTGTAGACTTTCTGTCTGCCCTGACCTGAATAGAAAAGCCAGAATGGTAGGGACTTTGTTTCGTTTTGTTAATTGCTGTGTTCTCCAGGGCCCAACAGTACTTGACATGGAAGAAGCACTCACTAAACATTTGTCGAATGACTGAATGAATTCAACCCAGCTGTCAGGTTTTGAGGGTAGTGAGGAATTCCCTCATCAGTGTGTCTGGATTTTGGTGAACGCATCCTTATTTCCACCCTCTAACTCCTCTGTGGTTTGCAGATTCAGCCTGTCACACGTCACTGTTCCCAGGGAGATTAGGAACCTCATCTTCCTCTTGACCTTGGCTGGCTGATCTTTCCCTTCCCCATGTCGCCCTAACCACCGGCAGTACCTCCATCCCCTGGGTCCTTCTTTCCTCATCTGAGAATGTTCTCTCCCACGTCCCAGGCGAAGTGCCAGAGAGCTTGTAATTCAGCCTCATTGGCCCCTTTAATCCTCACGATCACCCGAGAAGGCAGACACAATTACACAGAATCAAGGCTCAGACAGGTTAAGTAACTTCCCTGAGGCCACACAGCTATTAAAGAAGCAGAGCGGAGACTCGAACCTAAGTTCCCTGAGTTCTGTCGTCTATCTGTCCCAGTGGATGTCAGTGCTGGGGTCTGGGCGAGGGCCTGAGAACACAGACAAGGCTCTGCTCATGGAGTCTGCTCTCCTGGAATGTTGTCTGACAGGTCAGGCAACCCTCTTTGGTCCCTACTTTTAGAACACCCACCGGGAACATGTGGGACTCAGGGAAACAGGAGGTAAGAGGCTATGAGGTCACACCACACTGGGTACTGCTCCTCCGGTTCTGTAGATGACTCAACGGTCAGGAGCAGAGGGGCTGGGTGAGTAACCAGGCAACCCAAGCAGGGTCCCAGCCACCATCCTGAGCAGCCTCTCTCCCTGGGTCCTGATGCTGCAAAGAATAGGTCCGGCCCTACCTCCATGACAAGCCTGTTCTCAGCCTCGGCAAGTAAGCAGTGACAGACAACTCATTACTCCATCACATTTCCTGACAGCTCTGGTGGGAAAGGGAAAGAATGTTCTTCTTTATGTTGAACTGAAACCCTTCTTCCTGGAAGCTTTATGGCCTGAAAGAACAATCTTTCTTCAGGGGAGGGAGGCTCTCCTGTGGCACTGAGTTTCCTCCCAGTGAAATGATTGTGGGTCCCCTAACTGTTCCACACATGACAGAGCTCCCGCATCGCCCTGCTCCTTCTCTAAAAACACATATTCTAGAGAACAGGACTGTCACCTCCCTTTTTATAGATACTAGGCCTCTAGTAATGTAGCCTATATTCACATTTGCTCTCTGGGCGGCCATCCCCTAGAGCGTGGAATTTAGGAGCTGAGCTTTGAAGAATGACAGGATTTTAATCCAGCATCTAACACAGTGATGAGCAGGTTTTTGGTCTCAAAAGTACATATAAAATAAGCAGAGAGATTAGTTTGGCCAAAGCTGTGAAGTCGGGAATGACCACGGCCTACTTGGAGGAAAAGTAGATCTGGCCAAGCTAAGTGTTCATGAACAGGTAAGTTGGGACAGATTGTGCGAAGCCTTGAATGACAGGTTCGGGGGTTTGGACTCCTTGCAGGTCAAGAGATGTGACTGAAGCTTTGTTAGCAAGGTGACATGATGGCCCTCGATTCAGAAAGTTTATGGGATGGGCTGTTGGGGTGTGTGCAGGGGGAAGGGAGACCACATTAGGAGTTTGCCCTGCCATCCAAACGGGAAATGAGGAATTATAAAACATCCCCCCTGGAAAGATAACGAATGATCTACATCTCCCATCATCCATGGTGAGAAAATCAGGGCCCAGAGAGGGAAAGTGACTTGTCCAAGGTCACACAGCTATCAAGGAACAGAGCCTGGACCAGACATGATTTTTTTTTTTTTAATTTTCAGCCCAAGGAATTCCCTGGCAGTCCAGTGGTTAGGACTCTGCACTTTCACTGATGAGAGCCTGGGTTCAATCCCTGGTCAGGGAACCAAGATCCCACAAGCCACACAGCTCAGCCAAAAAAAAAAAAAACAAAAATCAGCCCAGATGTCTTTCTCTTTCATGGGCCTTCCCAGGGGGCAACTCAGACCTTGGCACCTAATAGTTGTTCAAAAAATAGATGTAAACTTGGTTCGATGTGCTTCCTGGCCTAGGTTGGTGGTGATAAGGAGGTATTCCGGAATAGGCAGTAAGGAGAAGAAGTCGGGGCAGGGTTCCACCTGTCCGATGTAAGGGGGAGTTATTCCAAAGCATCTCCGCCAGGGGTCAAGCTGCTGAGGGCCCCTAGGGATCCACATGGCTTCAGAGACCTCCCTGGTCCACAAGGCCAGGGTGTGGGGACACCAGGGAATGATCCTCCTGACCTCTGGAGAGAGGCAATACACAAAAATCCCTGCAAGGCCTGTGGAGGGGGCACCCCAGGGATGTTCTGCCAACCTCCCTCCAAGGTGGGGGACCCGGCACGGGAGAACAGACTCCACAGGGTCAGCTGAACCCAGTGGGCTCTCCGGGTGACCTTGAGCTCATCACTCACCCCCTTTGTGTCTTGGTTTTCTCATCTGTAAAATGGGGATGATGATACTTACCTACCTCATCGCCGAGTTGTGAGAATTAATTAATGTTTATAAAGGACCTGGAGATCCACAGATGAAAGGTGCTATAGAACTACAAAGTATCGTTACTGTAATTACATTACACTATTATATCTCAGGCCAGGGGTTTTCTGCAGCTTCGCTTATTACCGAGAACGGGAGATGGGGTGTAGATAAAACCCAATCTCCTCCAACCATTGTTCCAAACTCCAGCCAGACTCCATCCAGATCTAAACTCCTGGAGATTTCATCAGGCTTGGAAGACATGACAAGCGTCTGCAGCCCAGAATTCCCCAGGGGCAGGGAGACACAGTGTCTCCTCCTGAGAGCAGCGGTTCTGGGGGGGGTCTTAGGAGATCGGGGGCTATTCTGAATTCATCCAGAGGCTAGACCCTATAGGCCAGTCGGACCCTGGGTCATCTGGCCAAGCTTTCTCTTTCGGGGGTGCCCTCTTTGTGTTAAATTGGAGTCCTGGTGGGGTCCCTTCCCACAATGCCCCTGGCCCCAACTTGAGACCAAAAAAAAAAAAAACAACAAAGAAAGGGAGGCTTCCCTGGTGGCGCAGTGGTTGAGAGTCTGCCTGCCGATGCAGGGAACACGGGCTCGTGTCCCGGTCCGGGAAGATCCCACGTGCCGCGGAGCGGCTGGGCCCGCGAGCCAGGGCCGCTGAGCCTGCGCGTCCGGAGCCTGTGCTCCGCAACGGGAGAGGCCACAACACTGAGAGGCCCGCGTACCGCAAAAAAGAAAAAAAGAATGAAGAAAGGGCCGCTGGGCCTCCGATGTCAAGCTCCCCCGTGTTATTGAATCTCCGACAATTCCACGATCACCATCGTCACTATTTCACAATACCCCGACTTGACCAGGTAGGCGAAAGGGAGATCAGAAGGAAATATAATTACCTTTTTACGAGCTTATGACGTGGTTTCACCCTCCTCGCCTGCCAGCTTGTCCAGTCACTCACAAATGATGATATACATACTATAAATTATATCATTATCAACCTATAATTACAGGCAACATCTCTATGAATCCCCCTGAAGGAGACTGAGGCTCCAAGATTAAGTACCACCCCCCCCCCCCCGACCCCCACCCCACCACCCACCCCCACCCCCACCCCCCCCCCCCCGCCCCTCGGTCCCTTGGGAAAAATGCCTGGTTGCCAACAGGAGAGGTTACCTTCTTCCAAATATCAGAGACGCTTGGTTCAAACAAACAGAGATGCCCCCTCCCATCTTCGTGCACACACCCCCGGGCTCCCCAAGAGTGGATCAGCTCTCCCCACAGAGTGCAGACAGCCTGAGACGTTGGCATGGACAAATCCGGACATGTGAGGGCAAACTCTCCGGGGAAGACTGAGAGCAGAAGGGCCCTGGCAGGGGGAGCTCTAGGGGGAAGGGACAGAAGGAAGAGACCCTGGGACACTGCAACTCGGTGGAACAAAAGCCCTGCGGCTCCCTCGGGCCTTGGAAAACACACTCAAGGACATCTCTGCCTCCCAGGACTAGCTGAGCATGGGTGCCCTCCGAGATGCCCTCACTCCATGGGGGCAGTCCCCAGGCCCTGGCAGTGGTCTGGCAATACCCATATCCCCACAGGGGGCCCTGGCCCCCCTGGGCTGGACCTGGCTGAGGTGGGCCATGGACCCTCTGGCCTCTCGGCTGACGACAGGGAGCTGGGAGGTGCTGAGCCCAGGGAGCTGGCAAGCTGGAGGTGGGAACATGCCAAGCAGTGCTCCTCCAGGTTGCACCCTCAGCTCCCCACTGGGTGCAGGAGCCTGCAGTCCACTCCTCCCTTCCTACCTCCTTTCCTTCCGTGGGCCTCCTTTGCAGCTCCGAGCCAGGCTCTGGGAAGTAGCCATGAAAAGGGCACAGGCCAGTCCTTAGGGAGCTCGTGGCCCAAGGAGTCCCTACCCTGTGATAAATGTAACACCTGGGCAGGACTCTGGGGCAGAACAGGGGGACATGGGGTGAGACGGGTCGAGAAGGCAGAAGCAGGGATTCGAGAGATGGGTAGGGATTTTCCAGGTGGGCAGAGGAGATTTTGAACAGAGAGACTCCCCCCCACCCCCACCCATAAAGGCATAAAGGGATGGATGAGACAGTCTGGTATGTTCAGGCATTGAGGGAGTTCCTGCAGGACACACGGGGCTAGCAGGGCAGTGGGGGGAGGGGAGGCTGCCTCCTCCCTGGATGGGACCAGTCCCATCCCATCCCTCCTCACCGCCTGTTCTTCCTGGTGCAAACCTCCACTCGACCCACCAGACCCCTTGGCGTCCCCTCAGCTCCCTGTACACTCCACGGGTCCTTCTCCCTTCCTCCTCCTGCCCGCCCAGGCCTGGGTCCCCTTCAGGCTCCAGCTCAGGGACCCCTCCTCTGCGATACCCCCTCCTTGAGGTCCAACCAGAAGGTCTGGTCACAGCTGGTGTGTGAAGTCGGGGTGGTTCTCTAACCTGATCTGAGAACAGCCAGGTCCTGCCCGGCTTCTGGAACCAGTCCCCAAGCCCATCCACCAGCAGTGAGAAGTGGCGGGGAGGGGGCACCAGAGCTTTGCCCAGTCACAAGTGGCAGGCTGAAGGCAGCCAAGCGCCTCCTCTGTCTGGAGAGCAGGCGACCCCGGCTGAGGCTCGTCCTTGAACCACATCTTGTAAAGAATCATTTGCACATTTGAATTCAAAGCCCCTCAAACCAGTATAAACACCACCATCCTGAGTATCATAAAAACCACGCTGAGCATTTATGGAAACTAAAACATGTGTATTAACATATGGCAAAAATTTCACTTACTGCATCTTTTTAGCATTGGACTGATGCATGAGGCATCTGTGCTAAAAGTGTTTGAATGGAAGCTTCAGAAAAGAGCAGAACTAGAAAAAGGCTGTCGCAAAGATTGGGCTGCTGGCAGGGCTGCAGGGAAGCTCAAGGATGGGTCCCTGGTGAGGGCTGGGGGCTTTGGCGGAGAGGCAGGGGTCAGCCCACCAGGGTGCACATGCAGCACAGTTCATTCACCCCAGACCTTCCAGGGCAGGCTCCCCTCTCTCCCGCTCCCCTCTCCCTCTTCCTCTTCCCTCATTTTTCTCTCCTCCTATCTCAAAGAGCAGATGGGTCTCAGGGGAGAGGTGGTCAGGGTTGAGAACAGGAGAGAGATGCTTTCCTGGTTCTTTTTTCCCACCTTGTCTCCTGGCAGGAGAGAGTTGAGTCTTCCAATTCCCCACAGCCAAATCTGATGGGGTCCTGGAGCAGGGCTTGTGTCAACTTCTACCTTGAACCAACAGCTAAGGGTCCCCTAGGCCCCTCCTAGGCTCTCCTAGGTCACTGCAGCCTCCCTGGTTATCCCATCTCAAAGGCCAGTCAGGAGCATTCCTCTTCTCTCTCAAAGGAGTGTTCAGGGCTCTAGGGTACAAGAGGTCCTGCTCACCAGAGCCCAACTCCTCATGTCAGCCTCCATTTCCAGGTATGGCAGATCCAGGTGAGAATGTCAAGGGTTTTATAACACTGAACATCTGGGTGGCCAGTGGGTCCTCGATCTTAACTCAACACCAGCTTCAGCCTCAACCTGGCAACTGGGGGTACCCCCGGGCTGGCAGATGGAGCTCTGACCTGATTCCTCAGGTCAGCACACGGGCAGGGATGCCATGGTCCAGGAATGTGCTGGTCCCATGAACTGCTTTGAAAGAATAAGCCAGCCTTGTAAGTAGCTACTAGCCCAGGGTGAGTTATGGTTTAGAGGAGACCATTTTCATATGTGCTTTGATTTATTTTGTTACTATGTGACTTTGAAAAGAGGACAGATGGGCTTTCAACTTCCTTCTAAGTGAGAGAGCATCCCAAAGGGTGATGCCGAGAGCACGCGTGGTGAGGGCTTTGCAACCGATTCATTCTTCTAATTCTGTGACCGTCAAGCGTGGAGTTACTGGAACCTCAACACGGCAACACCTTGCAGGTTGGGCCTGGGGCTGGCCCTTTGCCATCTGATTGGGGTCTCTTCTAATTGGGGGCTGGGAGGGGGGAATGAAAAGCTGTGTTCCTGGAAGCAAGTTAGATCATCATCACCATCTCACAATCATGCTAGCCGCTAAGAGGGGACCCTCCGATGTGGACGCCAATGGGCCCTTGGGTTTTCTTGTCCAGAGCTGAGCAAGTCTGTCTCTCTCTCAGGCGACAAGATCACAGCCTAAGACAGACAGTTCCCGTCTGGAACTGGGAACCTCCATTGATTATTCCCAATGGCAGCTTTATGGGTCAACCCTGGTGATGTGCTCTGTGCCGGTGTCCTGTTTGTCAACTGATGGGATAGACTGAGGATTGCTGGCAAGATCCCCCCAGTACCTTTCAAAGAGGCTCTGCCTTACAGGGAAATGAGAAAAGTAACCCATTGCCCTCCTACCCGTAGAAAGCTCCTAGCTGCGTCCAGAGATGCAGGTTGCAAAGTGCTTTCATCCACATTGTCACGGTTGAGATGTGCAACCACCCGTGGGGAAGGCGTCCTGAGTGTCTTCTCTTTCTTACAAACGAGGAAACTAAGAAGCAGAGATGAGAACTGAGGTGACCAGCCCAAGGCCACATGGCTGATGGGCAGTAGGGGCAGCCTTCAGAACTGCAAACATCATGCCTAATCCTTGATCTGTGGGTCCTTCTTCCCCCAGATGACCCCCAGTCGGGAAATCTCGATGCATATATTGAAAGTTTATCTCCAGAGAGTGGATCCCACCCCCTTCCTTGCACCATGGGTACTAGCTGGGTGCTTGCTAACTCCTTACCAGAAAGTGGCCTCCCCAGTTAACCTAACTGCCTGGCCCGCCATCTCTTTAACCATCCGAACCTGACATTGAGACAAAATAATATCTAGCTTTCCTTCCTTGCTTTGATAAAGATCAAAGCCCCAAAGGTAATGTCAAAGGTCGTCAACCCTCACCTTAAGCCAGCATCCTGGATTTGGGGTTTACCCCAGCCCTATAAGGTTTCTGCCCAGGCAGAAGAGACATGGGGTTTCCCAGCTCATTCCTCTTTTCTTTTCTGTTCCTCTAAAAAAGAGAGAGAAAGAGACAACAAGCAAGCCTGAGGCACAAACAAGCTGTAAGGAGATAAGATGATATCCTCTTGTCACCCTCCTGGTATTTTGATGTCCCGAGATGGCAGCCCAGTGCTTGCATTGGCAAAGGAAGTGGGGTCATTGACCTCCCTTGCGACATCTTTCAGAATGGGCTCCTCCCTGCTTTAATTTCAGCCTCAAGGTGTGGAGAAGAAGCAAGAAAAACACATCCTCCTGTTAATCAGTGTGCAAAATGGCTACAGGCCTTTTCCGTGCTTGTAAACAGAGAGGGCCCCTGAGGGTCCCTGTGTTGTCCAGGGACCTTTTCAACTGGATCTGTCCCAGCTTCTTCCTGCTGGATGAAATTCCAGAGTCTTCTGTCCCGAGTAGCCATGGAAGCCAGGCTGTGGCCTCTGGAATAAAGGTCGAGAGACAAATGCATGGAAACAGAAAGACAACTGTGAAGTGGGGGTCCACACTGCTATGTCTCTGGCATTCGATATCCACTATGATGGGAGGAAGAGGCCCTTCCTGATTTCCCAGGGGAACTTTGAGTGACCCCATTGGAAGCAGGCTTGCAGGTGTCCAACGGGTATTTGCCAAGAGGCAGGACCTGGGATAAAGGTGCTGGGAAAGGAGTGCTTCACAGTGGCTAAGACAGCCGGAGACCCACTCAGAATATTTAGCCCACGTGGGCCCACTCCATGGACATAGAATGATGGAGAAAATGTCACATGGAGAACCTGATACCACTGGCTGGATGACCTCATGCTGTTACTTCTGGTCTCTGGCCTCGGAGTCCCGCTCTGTAAGAAGAGGTGATAACTGACCTCCCAGAGTTCCTAGAAGGTCAAGTGTGATGGGCATGCAGGAGCCTTGCACTCTGTCAAACCCTCTTCAAAAGTCAGGAGGACGCCAGGGTGAGTAGACATTGGTCCAGACTGGAGTGACATTTCTGAAGTTCCCCTGAGAATCCACCACCATCCGCATTCCTCAGGGAAGAGGCTGTGTCTTAGAACCGTCACTGAGGAGTGGACAGGAGTTGGTACATTTATCATTTAAAAAAAAAAAAAGAGGCATTGTCTGCGCTGGCTGGCTCATGGTCACACGAAATTTCTGGGTCCTTCCCAAGCAGGCAATGACATCTGGTAACCCCATTGTCTGCTATCTGCAGGGAAGAAAGTGTTAGACACGAGGGGCAGATGGAGTTTGCCTAATGTGTGTCTGTTCTCTTCTTTGCTGCCTTTTCAACTCTTCTTGGGAATGCAGCGAAATAGCAGCTGTTCATAATTTTCATGAATAAAGAACTATGTAAATTTCAACTATGAAAATGTGTTGCGTCTCTTGTGGGCAAAGTGTGGTGTATGCTCCAGCTCCGTCTCTATTTCCATCTTGTGTGCATCTTGGGGTTTATCTAAACTGCATTCTCCAGGCAACTGCTCAGTTTCAGAATCCTTCCTGGTTAATTGATGACAAAAGCTATCGTTCCCCGATCCTCCTGGCCAGAGCGAGAGGCTTGCAGGCCAGGTTCCCAGGTACCAATTCCACCTCCATCGCTTCTGAGTGGGGTGTCAGTCTCTATGTGTTTCTTTTTACTGCTGTAAAATGGGTATGTGATGTCTCTCTCTTTCACAGAACACTTGCATGATAATTACAGATTTGTGAACTACCTTCCAGCAGCCTTTGGATGGGGAGGCCAAGTACGTTAACGGTCTTCTTATAAATACCTGCAGGAGGTGAAACTTGTCAGCCAGCATTCCATCCTGATTAGGTCCAAATAGATACATACTGCTTGGGACCTGTCTTCTACCCCGTTTTCTCTACTCCTGGGGGCTTCAGAAATAGTATTTACACCATGTTTCTGAAGAGCATGCTGTACTCTTTCGTAACAATCTTACCAGCTCAGCTCAAAAATGGCAGGAGGGTCCCTCTCTGTTTGATGGGTGTCATGTGGAGAGATATCAAACCTATTGTGAACGGATCCAAGGTGTGGTGCTAGAACCCATGGTGGAAGCTGTAGTGAACCCAGATTCAGCTCTTTGGAAGGTGGGGTTTTCTGATGGTGCCCTAAGAGATGGGCCATGCCTCTCTGGAAAGAAGGCCAGTTGATCAGACTGCTCTCGGGAAACACTACTATTATCCTTCAGTATGTACATGAACCGCCCTGTTAAAAGGCAAGTTTGACTTAGCAGGTCCAAGGTGGGGCTGAGACTCTGTATTTCTATGCAGCTCTGGGGCTGAGGCTGCTGGCCCCAGGACCACACTTAGGACCAGCTGATCTTTGACGCCTCTTCCAGCCCCAAGTTCCTGCACTTCTGTGATACTGTGATCAGATGACCTCTGAGTTAATTCCCCAGGGGTTCTGGTTGGCTTGGGCAAGGGAAGGCACCTAAGGGGAGTTCAAGGGCCTCCCTCGAGGGGGTATTCTTTCTAGTGCCTCCCACCTGCATCCTCTTAGACCAGTGGTTTTCTGTTTTGTGATTAATAAGAGGGACACCAGTTGCTTCTGACCCTCCTCACTGTGGACATTTGGGACTCTTGGAGTTGGGCTGCTTTGGAAAGCTCGGCCCCAAAAGGCATCCACAGAGGCTGGGGCTGGTGTGGCCAGTCGGTTTCAGAGACAAAGGTCCTTTCCACAGTCAAGGTGAACAAAAGAGAGCAAGTGAGAGGAAGGTCATTGTGCCCACAGGTAACTGGCTGGTTGGGCTGAGGGACTTAGTGAACATGACCTTGTTTCTGCAATGCTGTTTTTGTTGCCTGAGGCTCCATCCATGTCCAAGCCCAGCTCACTCCTGTTCACTCTGTGTCAACCCTGAACTCCGTCACTTTGGATCCAGCACGTATTTTCCAAAGGTTTCCCTCCTCTGGCCAGGTAGCAGGACTGGTGGAAGGGAGCACAGAGGTGGACAAAGCACAGGGCTTCGCCTCACGTTGTACCATGAAGACAAAGCAACCAGTACACAGAGAAACAGAGGAAGACCCCTGTGGACTGGGTTAATCAATGAAGGCTTCCTAGAGGAGGTGAGATTTCAGGTAGGCCTCAAGGATGTTAAAGCTAAAGATCACGGAAGTGGATCAGAGGTGAGGATGGGGAGGGGGTGAAGAATGCATGTCCCAGAAAGACTCCCACAGGAAAAGCCTATTCAAGAAGCCCCTCGTGCTTTGGAAAATAGTCTGAAGTTCCTCCAAAGGTTAAACATAGAGTTAACCTTTGACCCAGCAATTCCGCTCCTAGGTATGTACCCAAGAAAGAAGAAATCAAATCGTCCCATGGAAACTTGTACACAAATGTTAATAGCAGCATTATTCACGATAGCCAAATACTGGAAACAATCCAAATGTCCATCACCTAGTGAATGGATAAACAAAATGTGATGTATCCATGCAATGGAATATTATTCAACCATAAAAAAGAATGAAGCACTGACACAGGCTACAAGGTGAATGAACCTTGAAAACATCATGTCAAGTGAAAGGAGCCAGACACAAAGGACCACATATTGTTTGATACCATTTATATGAAATTTCTAGAACAGGGAAATCTATGGAGACAGAACGCAGGTTAGTGGTTGCCAGGGGGCTGGAGTTGGGGAGGGATAGGGGGGTGACTGTTAATTGGTACGGGGTTTCTTTTTGGGGTGATGAAAATGTTCCAAATATGATTGAGGTGATGGTTATACAACTTGGTGAATTGCAAACAAACCATTGAATGGTACGATCTGAATGGGTGGACTCTATGGCATGTGAATTGTATCTCAAAAAGCTGCTAAAAAAGAAAAGAAGAGGGAGCACAAGGGTAGTTCTTGGTCTAAGAGTCATCAGTCATGTTCTTAGAGCTTTACCCTTGAAATGCAGCCCTGGTCCCCTCAGCAGCCAATTTTCAGTCTCATCCCTTCCTACCTTCCTGCTTGTATTAGGTCATGTTCCCCAGGAAGCAGAATCTGAGGCAGAAATTTGGGCCCAGGAAGTCTACTGGGAATGGATCAAGATTTTTAAGGGAAGCAGGTTTGAGCAGGGGGAAGGATCGAGCTGCAATGCAGTCACAAAAAAGGCCTCAGCCAATCCCATGGGGTCCACTGAAACTGGGATGACCCATCGGAATTGTCTCACTTTTTTTTTTTTTGCGGTACGCGGGCCTCTCACTGTTGTGGCCTCTCCCGTTGCGGAGCACAGGCTCTGGACGCGCAGGCTCAGCGGCCATGGCTCACGGGCCCAGCCGCTCTGCGGCATGTGGGATCTTCCCGGGCCGGGGCACGAACCCGTGTCCCCTGCATCGGCAGGTGGACTCTCAACCACTGCGCCACCAGGGAAGCCCTCGCTGGAATTGTCTCACTTTGAGGCAAGGGGGCTGGGCCTCTATACCCTCTACGGTAACCAGTCATAGGATGAGGGCTGCCCCTGGGGAGGGGTATGACCTTGAACAAGGTGGATGTCTTTGGGAAAGGGGCGTCCTTGGGAAAGAATTCAGCTGAGCTCTCCCAGCAGCAGGTGGGACAGAGACTGTCAGTCCTGAAGGGAGGACCTAGGCAGTGCTCCCATTATTCACTATGCGGTTCTTCCAAAGGGCTGGCCGATCCACCCTTCATCTGGTTAAGAGGAGCTTCATCTCCAATAACTGGACCTGTCCCCTTGGCCTCACAGCACAAATAAAATGAGAGAAGGCGGGCTTCCCTGGTGGCGCAGTGGTTGAGAGTCCGCCTGCCGATGCAGGGGACGCGGGTTCGTGCCCCGGTCCGGGAAGATCCCACATGCTGCGGAGCGGCTGGGCCCGTGAGCCATGGCCGCTGAGCCTGCGCGTCCGGAGCCTGTGCTCCGCAACGGGAGAGGCCACAACAGTGAGAGGCCCGCGTACAGAAAAAAAAAAAAAAAAGAAGGCAAACTTGGTTTGAAAGGACTGTTATAGGATATTCTTTAAAAACAGCTGCATTATAGAATATTTCTGGAACCCAGTTCTTGACATCTCTTCCATGTCTTCTTTGTTTTGTTTTTTTTTAACTGAGATAAAATTCACATAACATAGAATTCATTCCTCCTTGTTTTTAAATCTTCTTTTCTCGCCTTCTACTGTTTGAAGACGTTTGGGTACAAGGCTCACCCTTGAAGCGGCAACACCTCTGACAGCAGAGAAATAAAGATCAGTGGAGCATTTAAAAATGGCAATAATAATGACACTCATGAGCTGACTTGCTACTTATTGGAGAAATAAGAAGTCACTCCTTATTCAAAGAGATGGGATTCTCAGCTAAGTTATAAAATGTCCCTTCTTGGTTATGTATATAAACCACTGAAAAACATTCATGTGAAATAAAAAGAAATGGACTCTTCCTTTGAATATTCTTTCAGCGAAAAAGGAGGGTTTTTCCGTACTGAATTTACGGTATTGGAGCAGCTTAAAAAAATTAATAATATACAATGCTCTGTCCCACACATGAAACCAAACTGGATCATCAGATTGCCTGAGTCATCTGAGAAGCCACCTTCCAATACCCAGAGTTCCTACCTCCAAATAAAATTAAGTAGAAAAACAAGCTAAAAAAAAAAATCTTTAAATAATTATGGAAGTGGGCAGAGCTTTTTCTGCGATTGAAATGGTTGATAACGCTTGTATGAGGAGTGAAAAACATCTCATATAAATTTAATCTGAGTGTTTTTGTTATTAAAAATCTCATGTGAATCATGAATTATGGGAAACATGACTAGGGAGAGCTGTGAACAAGTTGATTCAAGTATCTTAGGCATCTGATGATCTCACGTCCCAGTCCAGCTTGGCTTCTGGGACTGTCAGGATTTTATCAGGTTCAGAGCTTGCTGATGGCCTAATGCTGGCTCCAAGCCTCAGCTGGCTCCTTTCACAGGCTCAAGGAACTGTGGAGAACCAGGCTGGTCACCAGTGACCACAGTGGGCTGTGGCTGGTATCACTCTCCCACTCTTAAATATGGAGAAAGAGAAACCCTGGAAATGAAGGGTATGGCAAGATAGACATAGACCTCATGACCCTTGACCTTTGACTCTTAACTGAGGAGTGAACCAGGCTCGTTCCTTCCTTCCCTCATCAAACATTCTTTAAACCGCTACTATGTGCCAGGCCTGTAGGTGGATGGGAATGCAAAGAGAAATAAGACTAGGTCATCTCCTCAGATAGCTTAGTCTGGTGGGAAAAACTAAAAAATTACCAAAACGTGGTCAAAGAGATTGCGGGTAACGTTAGGTTCTGGGATGGAATCTGTGACGTGCACTGGGGGCCAAAGGATGGCCTTGACCTCAGGAGTCAACACCACCTGCCTGCCCCAGAAATTGCCGAGGGTGCGGGTTCAGTCCCTGGTTGGGGAACTAAAATCCCGCAAGCTGCAGGGAAAGAAAAGGAAGAAAAAGGAAAAGAAAAGAAAAGAAAGAAAGAAAGAAAGAAGTCAGTAACAAATCTGGTGCCCTCATGTTAGAAAACTTTGAAAACTCAAGCAGAATAGATGGGCACTGACCAATCAGAGTGCACACTGACCATCAGAGGACCGGCCAGGCTACACTGGTGTGAATGTTTGAGAAGCAGGGAAGAGTCTAGTGTGGCTGGAACGTTGACTGCAGACGGGGAGAGGCAGCATGGAGGCTAAGATGGTGGGCGAGGACAATGGGAGGAGAGCCTGAAAGATTAGCAGGAGAGAGACCAGATGAGAGCATTTCAGGATGCTCACCTGCGTGGCCCCGTGGAGTGCCAGGTGGGTGAATTGGTCCCTGTGTCCTGTGTACTTGAGAATACAGAAGCCAGATTTGAGGGAATGAAGGGATGTGAAAAGCAGAGGGGCCTGGGCCATCGGTCTCCATCTTCCACTCTTTGTAAATGCAAAGCCAGCATCCAGCTACTATTTTTTTTTCTTGGCCGCGTGGTGCGGCTTGCAGGATCTTAGTTCCCTGACCAGGCATAGAACCGGGGCCCTTGGCAGTGAAAGCGCAGTCCTAACCACTGGACCACGAGGGAATTCCCAGCATCCAGTTACTTGATGTCCACTTCCCTCACGTCACCCTTGTCCATGACCTAGAAGCCGAAAGCAAGGACAAGCCTGTGCGGACCCGATTGCCACATCATCTTCCAATCCCCTTTTTTTTCAGCTCTCCCTAAGACCTGATGCAGCCCAGCCCGGCCTGGAAGAGAAGTCCGCACTTACCATGACCCTTGGGGGCGCTGCCTCCACCTGGCCTCCTTTAAGAGTTTGGCCAGAGGACTTGAGACAGCCCCAGTGCACCGTGAGCACACTAATGACATCAAGGTGGAACCACAGCCATAAGTCTTAGCCCCAAGAACTTGAACTTCTGCTATGCACCAGACACCATACCAGGTATTTTCCATGCATTACCTATGTTTTAAGTAGGCCCTCCTCCAAATCACAAAGCCACAGAATATACTCCTCAAAATGGGTCCACAGTGGTGGGTGGAGCCCAGCAAGGATGCCAGGCCATACGCTAGATAAGTCTTTGGCAGTGTGACCAGCTCCCGTGCACTTGCCTGCTGGCCTCCAGTAAAACTGCAAATTAGCCCAGATCACAGACCTTCAGAGTTGCTCCCAAATCCTGGAACCCACAAACGTTAAGTTCACCTGTGCTGAGGGTCTATGGAATTATCATCACGTTATAGATGAGGAAGCCTTACTTGTAGTAGAATCTATTCCAATTGCCACCCAGGCTCAGAAACCGCAAGTCTTCCTGGAGAGCGGGGGGTCTCCTATAAGACTTCCCAGGCAGTGCAGGGGACATGGGTTCGAGCCCTGGTCCGGAAGATCCCACATGCCGTGGAGCAACTAAGCCCACGTTGCGGCACGTGAGATCTTTCATTGCAGTGCGTGAGCACTTCGTTGCAATACACGGGCTCTGTAGTTGTGGCGCGTGGGCTTAGTTGCCCCGCAGCATGTGGGATCTTAGTTCCCAGATCGAACCCGCGTCCCCTGCATTGGAAGGCGATTCTTAAGCACTGGACCATCAGGGAAGTCCCGGCATTTCCAAGAGTCTATAATTCTTAGCTGCCCTTTCCACTCTGTGTGCGGCCAGAAACAGGAATCAAACCATCCCACCCTTTGAGTACATTTTCTGAGTATCTCCTCTCTTAATCCTAAATGCCTTCAGATCAAAACTGCAAAGGACCATTGCATTTCTCAGCCCCAGCAAGAGAAAGTGTTGTTGAATAAGATGGCCACTGATGCCTTCTCTCATTCGACACATCATTATTGACAGAGCCAGGCCCTGGGGACAAAACAGGGAGAGGAAGGAAGACAGACCTCGTCCCTGCCTCACCTGAGGTTAACAGAAAAGATAAGCAAATCAGGGATGCTTTAAAAGGCTGGTATTATGCATACTGAGAACAGGGGGTAAAAATGAACCCAATCCTAATTGAATTCCACATTGCTGAGTCGAATTTGTTTTCTTTATTCATTTTCATTCACTTAAATATAAATTAAATTTATATTTTGAAATTCCTGCTGTATCAGTCAGGGGTCTAGCGGGGAAACAGAATCAAACGCAGATGATTCAAGGGAAGTGAAGAAGGGACTAGGTATGACGTGTGGGCAAAATTAAGGGAGCCAACTAAGGGTGTTGAGGCCGTCCCCTGCGTCCCCCGCCATCAGCAGTAACAGTAAAAGCAGGAAGCGGTTACTACCCCGAGGCCTGGGCAAGGGGACTTGGCCATGGGGGCCTGATGGAAGCCAGAGTTGTGGGAGGATGCTCAAATTCCACAGGCAGAGTGGGAGTGGGGAAGCAAAGTCCCAGCTACTCCTTCCTCCAGTCTCCACCCTCCAACCTCCTACAAAGCAGCCACCTCCATTAGCCCAACCCAATGGGAAACCAGAGTGGAAGGGAAACTACAAGAGTGTCCTCCCTGGGGCTCAGGTATGGGATTCAAGGGCAGACAGTGGCTGCAGGGGTGGAGGAGGTTCACAAGAATAACTGTAAACTTTGCAAGCATTGGAAGGGGGCTCCTCAGGGAAAGAGGCGAAGGTGTCCAGGGCGAAAGCATTCCACGGGAGAATGTTGCTGCGATGGCAGATTTGTTGATAAAGGAAGAGTCTTAGCACAGAAGGAAAAGGAAGGTTAGGCTAGTCGGTTAATCCGGGCTCGGGTGCGTGATTTAGTCTCAAGATGGGAGAAATGGGAGGGCAGAGTAGGCGACCGTGGTGGTTCCTCCCTGGCCTGTCTGTATTGATCAACTAAACCGATAACCGCCAGCTGTCTCCATCCCTTTGTGCCGTGAATTCACAGCCATAATGTGTGTGCATCTGGCCCTTCACGAGAGTTCATGGAGGCTGAGTAACGTCTGGAGGGAGGAAAAAAAAAAAAAGACTGCATGTGGCAATATGATCCCCAGCAATGGACAGCTGGTGATAGAGGGGCTTTCAATCTTTTTTTCTGTCTCGGGCTGAGCAGCTAAGTCTGGTGTTTAGCTGTATTTTGTATTGATTTCCAAAATGACAAAGAAAATTTCCAGAGCTGTCAAACACGAGACATTTGTGAAATGAAGTGGCGTTTCATTGCGATTTCGGCTTTCCTCCTCGTCTATTATGGATATTTCATTAGCAATTAGTCAGAAACTTTTGAAGCTAGCTTTGGAGTTTGTCGTTGAGAGCTTTCATGTCAATTTCCTGTAAAACACAAGAAACATCACTGCTATAAATAAAGCACAAGGCTCAGCATGGAGGGAGAGAATGCAATGCAGAAAGGCAAAGATAATCTCCAAGTATATGCAATTATGAAAAATAGAATAACAAAGTAGGCAATGTTTCAAATTAAGTTCCTAAATGTACATTTCATTTAAGTTTAATAAAATATCACTTAGATTGCAGTAATACCATTTAATTATTAAAAATCCTATCCAACCAGATTAATAACTATGTAAAAGATGCTCGTCTAAATTCTATATTTCCCCTCCGTTCAGCAGTCCCTCATGATGAAGACTATCCCTCATTTTAGAAAGAATTCTCTTCGGTCCCTCAAAGACCTGCTGAGAACTCATTTTTAACACTGTAAATTATTTACATCGGAATCTTGGAAACACAAAGCAAACTAGGGCAGTTGTCATGGATGCGTCATTTTAAGTTTATTTTTCACCTACTATATCTTCTTGGGCTCAGGCCAATTTTAAAGAAACATCATTCACAATGGTCTACAGCTAGCTTGTGCTGGTACACGTGCTAGGTATCTTCCCAGAGAGTGGACATCTCTTATTACTCTTTGCAACAAGTCCCTGAGGCAAGTATTATTGCCCCCATTTTATAGACGGGAAAAGAGAGGCTTGAGGATGTCACAGCCAGTAAGCAGCCTGATCTGACCCCACGTGTCCCGCCTCACCATTTTCTGCTTTCTCCATGAAAACACACTGGTAGGGCAACTTGTAATAGTTACCTACTATAATTCTCAGCATCGTTGTTCACATCAAATTCCATTGCCATGTTCCATTGATCTGGCTTTTGTTGGATCAGTAGCAACCTTAACGCCTGATAACAGGAGTGGGGCCGACCCCCTTCCATGAGATGCTGTCTGAGTGTCTCTAAATTGATGATTTTATTAACCAGTGATACGCCATGGAAATTCAGTCTCACAGGGTAAGAGTTTGGGGACCTGGCAACCAGACAGGATGTGCTGGGGGAAGTTTCTGTCTACGTTTAAAATATGTTTTTGAAGTTTCTCCTGTCCTTTTGTGGTTGCTTTCTACTTGATGGTTATTGTAATCTCGGCCTCGGGGCACTAAGCAATCAGACCTCAGTTCCTCCATGGGATCTATGTTGGGTGGGAAGGCTGTGTTTATTCCACAGAATCCATTGCTGCTTTCATTGAGTTTGGGCTTCAGAGCCTTTGGACTCAGGGAGAAGCTTCAGGGATTCGCTCAACCTCAGCACCGTGCTGGCAAGTCAGGGTGATGAGGCCAGTGGCTCAAGAGTAGAGGCCCAGAGTCTGAGAAAGGCAAGACCATTACCCGTGGTTACAGCAGAGCCCAGAATTTGAAAGGTTGTATGTGTGCGTGTGGCCACGGGGGCGTGGGGGTGGGAGAGGGGATGGTGGGAAATGACATATGGTCCCTCCTGCTTTGTGAACTGGGGGACAAGGAGACAGGGCCTTCCACTCCCAGTACTATTTACTCTTCCAGAACTTACAAGACATTGAAGGAACATTGATCCACAGACCCCTGGCCAGGGGTCTCATTCACTACCTCCAGGGACAAAGGTGACTCACCGTGGGCCCTTACTATATGACTTGAGGACAAAATAACAGTTGTTAATTTCAGGTCCTCCAAGAAGGGATGCTGTCACTTCCAGCTGCGGGTCATTATTTGTGAGTATTCAGGAGGGCCAGGGGCACATAAGAGCACCTGCTTTTCCTTTTTTAAAAAATATACTTTATGGGCTTCCCTGGTGGCGCAGTGGCTGGGAGTCCACCTGCCGATGCAGGGGGCGCGGGTTCATGCCCCGGTCCGGGAAGATCCCACATGCCGCGGAGCGGCTGGGCCCGTGGGCCGTGGCCGCTGGGCCTGCGCGTCCAGAGCCTGTGCTCCGCAACGGGAGAGGCCACAGCAGTGAGAGGCCAGCGTCCCACCAAAAAAAAAAAAAATATATATATATATATATATATATATATATACTTTATTTTTTAGTTTTATTTTAATTTTTTGGCCGTGTGACATGGCTTGCGGGATCTCAGTTCCCTGACCAGGGATTGAACCCGAGCCCACGGCAGTGAAAGCGCCGAGTCCTAACCTCTGGACTGCCAGGGAATTCCCTAGAACGGTTTAGATGTGCAGAAATATTGAACAGATAACTCAGAGAATTTCCATATTAGGATCCCCATCAACATCTCGCGTTAGTATGGTACATTTGTTACAATTAATGACCCGTATTGATGTGCTATTATTAACTAAAGTCCACAGTTTACATTAGGGTTCACTCTTTTTAAAAAAATTCATTATTTATTTATTTATTTAAAAATTTTTATTGAAATATTGTTGATTTACAGTGTGTGTTAGTTTTAGGTGTACAGCAAACTGATTCAGTTATGTGTGTGTATATATACACAATATATTATTTTTTCACTTTCTCTACCCTTATAGGTTATTAAAAGATATTGAGTACAGTTCCCTGTGCTATACAGTAGGTCCTTGTTGGTTATCTATTTTATATACAGTAGTGTATATATTTTAATCCCAAACTCCTAATTAGGGATTAGGACTCCCTCCCCCACCCTAGGGTTCACTCTTTGTTATATATTCTTTGGGTTTTGAGAAATGCATAAGGGTAGGTATCCACCATTGCAGCATTATACAGAATACTTTCCCCGCCCTAAAACTGCAGTGTTGTGGACCCATTCCTCAGGCAGTTTGATCATCCTGAAATTTAGCAGAAACCATACTCCTGGAACAAGAACGTATGGACCAGTGTTATCCTCTGATGGGCTGTGAACATTCTATGACGTGGAGCTGGGCTGGTGAACAAACACTGTGATAGCTATGGAAAGAGTTAGAGACAGAAAAGTAAAAAACGGTTATTGAGGGATAGTGAGGCCAAAAATCCCTTCTGGAGTGAGGAATAAGGTGGAGGAAGCCTAAAACTTCACTGAGGGATGTCCATGCCCACCTCTAATGCTTCCGGTGTATTAACTCTTTAATCTTACAAGGTAGGTGCAATAATTATTCTCTTTCGCAGATAAGGAGGTACAGGCAGGGAGTTTAAGCAGCGTTAAGTCCAAGGAAACAGATTTTCCTGTTTAGGAACTAGGATTTGAATTCAGGCAGCCCGGTATCAGGGAATGTGCTCTTAACCTCCATCGTTAGGCGGAAGTTTGCTACATCACTTCCTCTCAACTTCACCCCAGCCCTATGGGATGGGTCAGTTATGATTCAGATATTCCAGGTGAGGACAGAGAGGCTCAGAGAGTTTAGGTAAGCAGCTCGAAGCCGCCCAGCTACAAAGCTACAGTGCCTAGGGTTTGCACACAGGTCTGTCCCGTCTGAAGTCCACGCCCGTGACCTTCTCTGCCCCTTGGCCCGGTCTCCTCTGAGAAGGAGGGTGGGTGAGGATTTCGCTCTTCTGCTTCTCTGAATAGTGGTCGATGCAATTGTTCCAGGGAGCTCGAGGGAGGCAGTTTTTAAGAGAAGCAGCGACAGGAAATTTGGTCTATTGTTTGAAACAAGAGGTGCAAACAAGTCTCCTCTTTGAAGTGCTGAATACCAAATTCTGCTGGGAATGGAAAGGCGAGAAGCTACAAGATTCCTGAGCTGGTGTCAAATGCGCACGGCGGAGGGCAGGAGGGGAAGAGGCGGCCCTCGGAGAAACTGGGGCAGGATTTGTTTGAAGGGAACGTCTTAAATAGATCAGGCTACAGAGGACAGAAGCAGGGGGCCAGGGATCATTCTTTAGTTTCCTACGGGAGCCCGTTTTTGAAGGAAAACATAGCATCCAAATGTGGGGATAGGAGGCGACCGGCTCAACAGTAAAATGCAGAGCGGTTGCAACAGAAAACAAAACCAAACCCGCCACCTGGTCCGACTCGGTTGGTAATAAAATGCTATCGGATGAACGGAGCTTGTGTAAACGAATCCCACCTCCCACTCACAAGTCAGCATTAAATTTTGGAACGAGAGAGGGGAAGATACCGAACTTGGGATTACTTGCAATCACTTTACTAAACTGCATGCCTTCAACTCTGATAGTGTATCCACGACCCCACCCTCCCAGCCAGACGCGTAGCCAGAAAGGGATTGTTAATCAGATACTTCCCCCGACAGTCCATTAGACCAGACTCCCCTAAGGTGAAGAAGTCAGAACCCCGGGCAGTTAGCAAAGAGATTCCCAGCGATGACTAGGGAAACACACCCGTCGCCAGCCGCTTAGGTTGCCAAACATCCTGTCTTCCTGGACTTAAGAGGGACTTTTGACTCTGCCATTGTCTCTCATTTGCAATCGATGTCTCATTCAAGACCAAGGTCAGCTGATCAATCTTTATTATAGATGCCCTGGACCAGGGTGTCTGGAGCCTCCACTGCGGCAGAGAAATATGTCTGGAGACGACAGCTCCGCCGAGGAGGATTACTCGCCAGCAGGCTGCTGCAAGGTAAGATGGAGGGATCCCTCCTGGGCAGGTAATACTCTGGACTTCCTGAAGGCGTGAAAGAGAGGCGACCTGTCCGACGACCCAGGTAAGCTCTGACCAGGTTGGGGCTCAGGTGTGACGGAGCAGCTGCAGGTAAGCCTATGGCGGTGCAGAAAGCCCAGATTTGACTCATCAGTGAGCAGGTCACATTGGAGAAGTCTCTTCATCTCTCCGAGCCTCAGTCTTCTTATATGTAAAAGGGGAATAAGGCTTCCTGCCTTGCAAACCTGCTTCGAGGATCAGAGATAAAGGTGTGTAAAGCGCAGGACAGAGGGCAGATGCTGGACGGATAATAATTGTTGTTATCAGGTGGTTTTACAAGTAGAGATAACTCTTCCAGGCATGTGCCTTTCAATCTGGCCTTTCCACCCTCAGGACATCAGCAGATAATAGGATGTCCTGCATTGGCTCTATCCCCAGCCCCCTTCCAAGAGTTTCCATAAATATGTTTTATTTGGGGGAGGTCAGACCTGAGAAGTCCCCAGAGGGGAAAGATGTCCAAGGGAGGTGCATGGCTAAGGCAGAACGGGGCTGGGTGCCTCGGATCTAGGTGTCTCAGGAGCCGTATCTATGAGCTATGGCAACGCACCTGCGTGTGTTTGGGTTTTCAGGGCCTTTACCTCCATCAGATATTATTTTCTTATCCCATCAAATAACCTGTAAGATGGAACCAGTTACATGTTTTTAAAGTCTTTTCAGCCAGATTTTAGACTCTCACCAGGGCAGGAGCTACTGCATTTCATGTGGCTTTATGTACACCCCCCGCCCCGCCACCTTGCCATCCCACCTGCTCCCCTAGTGCACATGCCCGTGTACACACACACACACACACACACACACACACACACACACACACACACACCATACCAGCCTGATACAGACTTCAGGAGCAACTGCAGATTTGAATTGACTTTATTTCACGTTGCATTTGGGAAAGCAGGAAACTTGGCTTCTCTGTTGGTGGTTGTGGTCTCAGCCCTGATTTCTGAAATGAAAGATCCCAGGTAAACAGGCCTGGAAGCAGAATATTAGGATAGCCCTCCCCAAGGTCAGACCTATGAAAGATTTTATTCTGGTAATGAGGGCTTACATTGCCAAAACAAAGAAGGCTGAAGGATTACAGTGCGCTGTGGCATGAAGAATGTAAGTCAGGAAAGTGAAAGGGGTTTAATAACCAGCAATGACATGGCACAGGATGGGAAGGCCATGAGGAGAGTTCCCCTCTCACTCTGAGATTTCTTCTCGCGGTGCTCAGCTGTCCAACGGAGAAGGAGTAGGGAACTCCCTCAGGCTCCAGACCCGGCACACAGTAGGCCCTCAGTAAATATTTGCTGGAGGAATAAATAAATAAACACATCAGTTGCTTCAGAAAGGCATTTGGGAGGGTGCAGCTGAGATCATGACATTAAGAGGTGATCAGAAAATTGAACAGGTGCTTGGAAGCCTGACTGAGAAATTCAACCTCTCCATCAAACAACTTTTTGGTGCTCTGAACCTCAGTTTGCTCTTCTGTAAAATGGTATTAAGATATAAGCGGGAGTGCAGAGAAACAGAGTTAGGGTAGGTGGATATAATGCAGTTGAATGAGATTAAATAATAACAGCTGACTTTTATTGGGCGCTTAGTGTATGCAGGTAGAGCTCAAAGCATTTTCTGTGGATTTTCTCGTTGAAGTCTCCTGCACGTAATGAAGCATGCGCTTCTGCTGTGGAAACTGAGACTACGCAAGGTTAGACATCATGCTCAAAGTCAAAGCGCTTTTCACCAGAATTTCAGTCCATGTCTGACCCTGTGGTTATGTGCTTCAATGCAAACTGCTTCTCCTTAGCTCTGCTGTTGAGATGCTGGCTCGACTGATAGGACAAGGGTCTTTTTTGACGTGGTGAGTTGGAAATGGGAGCTCAGTAGGAATGGGTCATTCGCAGCAACTGCACGTCACTTGGCATCACCACAGCTCGTCATCCACAGTGGAGGACTCCCACCTGCCTCTTCCAAGATACCACCAGCATCTTCCCATTTGGCCAGCCTTTAAGATCCCAGCCTGCTCTCCACCTCCTGGGCTCCCAGCTGAACAGCCCACGCACCATTTCCCTTCTTTGTATGAGTTTAGTCTGTGCTGCATTGTGCCCGCTTTTCCTGACCCCAAATACCCTCAATCCTTCTTTCCAGCTCTTACATCCTGCCCTGTCCAGCACCCCATCATTTCCGAAATCTTTCGCTCATCTAAACTGAGAATGAATCTCAGTTCATTGCTCACATCCAAGCTAATGCTATGGCATGTATCAGCCTTTTATCAGTTCCTTTCCTGGATATTGTTTGTCTTCTGCTTAAGTTGAATCATTGTTCCTCACCCCACCCACACGTTATTGCTATATTCCCCCCAAAACTGTAAGCTTCTAAGGGCAGAGACCTTTTCCACTGTTTCTGTGTTTCTTTATAGTGTCTGACAGAGTGCTTTGCTCAACAGATAGTGATTGGTGATTGGACAGTGGACATCCCAGCATTCCTGGTTACATCCTTATCTGCTCCCCAACCCCCAAACCTTTTTAAAGAACACAGAATCCTGCACAGCCAGTTTGGCATGTGGCCTCATATCTGACTTCAATTTCTCTCAAACACCTTTGTCTTTTTGGCATCTGGCCTCATATCTGACTTCAGTTTCTCTCAAACACCTTTTGTCTTTCCTGCTGTGGAAACAGACTTCGCAAGGTTAGACATCGTGCTCAAGGTCAAAGCGCTTTTCACCAGAATTTCAGCCCACGTCCGACCCTGTGGTTATATGCGTCAGTAAAACCGCTTCACCTTAGCTCTGCCGTTTAGATGCTGCCTGGACAGATAGGGCAAGGGTCTTTTTTGACTTGGTGAATTGGGAATGGGAGCTCAGTGGGAATGGGTCATTTGCAGGAACTTCAGGTCACTTGGCATTACCACGGCTCATCATCCAAAATTGTGGACTTCAATTAGCATTAATAGAATAACACTTCGCACCTTTATAGGATCTTTCCTTAGAGAACTCAAAAGCATTTTACAAGGAAATATTAATGATTCCCATTTCACAGGCAGGACACCCGAGGCAAAATCAAACAGTGGCTCAGTGGCAAAATTAGGACATGATTTTTTTCTTTGTTTTCAATTGTCTACGTAATCACTAGATCATGCTATCCCTTCTAGGTTAGAGTTAAATTACTGTTGAAAGACACGACACACCAAGCTTTTCACCAGCCTTACTTTAAATAATATTTGCTCTTTTCCTGCATTATAAAAGTAGCCTATGCTCATGTAGAAATTATATAAAATACAGAAATATTAAAGAAGATAACACTTACCCATAAATTCATTGTCCAGAGACACCTACTGTTCTTTTGGTATCCTACGTGTCTGTGGAACACGTTATTCTTTGTGACTGAGCTCACCATATATCCTGTTTTCCTCTTAAGTACTAAACATTTCTCCATGTCGCTATGTATTTTACTAAACATAATTTTTAATGGCTACACACTTTCGTCATTTATTTAATCATTTCGGTACTGTTGGACTTTTATGTTGTCCCATTTCGTTGTTTTTGGTTTGTTTGTTTTGTTACCAGAAATACTTCTGGGATGAAAGTATTTGCATTTTATTCTTTTCTTTAACATATATGCTTTCCAGATTTTGTGTGTGTGTGTGTGTGTGTGTGTGTGTGTGAGTGAGAGAGCATTTTAATAAGAAAAAATTATTGCTAGATTAGAGGCCCACTTTCCTGGCTTCTCCCTTCTATCTCACACACAAACAAAATTTTGACATCCTAGGAGATTCTGCTAGCTACTTAAACCTCTAAAGATATCCTAATACAGATTCTCAAAGCTGACACTAGATCAAATATTTACTGTGAATGAAGCTTGAGGGAATGAAAAAAGGTTTGTACTCCCCACTAGATAGATCAGCTTCCCTCTTTTCCATAGGAACAAGCTTTCAAAATCTTACAAACCACACTTACCCAGGAAAAATATAATATACAGTCTGACAGTGCTTATGACAAAAGAAAATCTAATTACATTTCGTGAAAACAAGTCTTCATTCAACTCCAACTGTACAACTGCAGAGATGTGTCATCAAGGATCTTGGGGAGAAACAGAAAAATATTTTGCTTCATGTCATGAATACAATTAAAAAAAAACAAAACTGTGGTGTCCCTGCCCTATATGTCCTGGCACCAGGGACATAGTTGTGTGTTTAAAATATTGGATGGCAAACTGATATCATAAGAACAATATTAATAATGAAAGGTCAATATAAATAGAATGCATAGGGGTCATATCTCCCAGGAGGAAAGAAAAGGAACTAATATATGGTCTTAGCACAGAACTTGAACTTGCATTAAACAAGATAATAATAATATTTATATAGTCCTTTACATACTTCAAGCCTTTCATGCTATGATGATGTACACTCTTAATTCCTAGTGGTTCAGCAATGTCATCAGTGAGAGTCATATAGGATGGTATGTATTTCAATAGCATACAGGAAATATGTAATATGACATGTATGTGGGCCTCTCATGAGGAGGAAGAAGTAAAAAGGGGAAAATGAGATGTGATATTCTAATAAACTCTAAATTTCGAGAAAGTTTATATTAGAATATAAGTTTGGTAACAAAGAGACTGGGGCAGGGGGCTGTGTGGCCAGTGAGATGGGGTATAGGCGCTTGTGGGGTGATGAGAAGCCCTGGGTCCCTGTTAGGGGTTTGGAAGTCCCAAGGTAGTGAGCCCTTGAGTCCATTAAGCTAGATGTATTTTCCAAGCGTAAGACGGAGCTCTGTCTGAAAGATCCAACTGCGAGCTTTTTTGTTTAAGACACGCAGAGAACAGAACGTAATCGTTAGAGGTGTGGAAAGACACCTAGAGCTAGTGGCACTGACATATGCTGTCCAGAAGTGGAAAGCAGACTTAACTGGTGGGCCAGAAATTAAGTCTTTGAAGATTCCAAAAAGGGTCTTGGAACTGAGCGACGCTGTCACCAGAGAGAGGCTGAGGGGGTTGGTGAATAGGAGAGTCTAATTGTTTAGAAATCATTATAGTTTGTTCTTACAAGTTTGGCAGGTTCTTGGTACAATTATACAACTACACATACATTTGGCATATAGAGATGAATTATGTATTCTGCATGTAATTACATGTAGCAAAATGTGTACTTTTATTTGGTGGGTATTTACATAGTACAGGGAATCGTGTACTCAGAAATAATTAGCATAAAGTATTATTTAAAAAACAAAAAAAAAGTTGTTTGGTTTTTCTCGAGCTTCAGAAAAAAAAAGAATCTGGAATCTTCCTTTCATTTATTCCAATAGTCCATGCCAAATTGTTCTGGAAGGCCATCGCCAAAGACAAAAGGAAGACACTGTAATTTCCCTCTGTTGTTCATCATCTTTTGATTTAAGGAAAAGGCCTTTTCAAATTTAAAGTGTCTCAATACTTCTGTCTGGCCTTAGATATTCCTAAATTTAAAACATTTTCAAATTCAGTCAACTTGAATGAATACCTAGATATAAATTTTCAGCTTCTATATTTGTAAAACTGAGACTCTTGTATGACTCATTAGGAGTATGAATAATTTTTTTACCGTGCATCAAAAAGTAGCCATGTCTTTATGTTTATCTGTGAATAAGTTATGAAGGAAACATTTAGCATTATATATTGTCTCTGGTTATCTGACATATTTCTTGTTGGAAACAATTCAAAACCAGTTCTAATTTGGATGCAAAAATATTCAGAAAGTGAATTAAGGTTTTAGAGGTGAATCTCTTTTGAGTTTTCTTTTTAAGCATATCACATAGGACAGAAGATTTCTGAATTTTTTCATTATTCTTGGCGTTGGCTTAAAAACTCTATTCTCCAACTTTTTCTGGAGATAAAGTTTCTAAGTGAAACTTAATTTTATGAGTTCATTATAAATAAGATCTTAGAACATAGAGACTCTTTTGTGAGGGATAAAGAGGATGGCTTTTTTTATAATGCCCTAATTGTAAGACATTTTTCAGTTTGGAAGAAATTCTTGATGGTTAATTCCTTCAAGGAATTAGGTTAACTATATCAGAACGATTACTAAATTAGAATCTTTAGGAAACAGGGTAATATATTTTCCTTTCTTGGGGCTATCAAAGGAGGACCAATTTAGTAATAATCAACCCATATGGCATTTTAGAGAATTTGCCAATTTTCACCTTAATTGATTTAATCAACTATATGTAGCTGTTGGGAGACAGGAGGGTCCACCAACACTGGGAGGGCAGGAAAGTGTGAACTTCTGAAAGTGCTTTACAGTGTTCTGTAAGTTACATTCATTAGTATTATCACATCCCCATTATAGGCAAAATAAAATGGGTCAGAAAAGAAATTTAGGCATTCTGGATGCATATTTATTTGTCTGATCTGGTGCGAAACTGTAATTATTTAAAGGGTTCAGGAACAAACATCATTTTGGTCAGTCTTCCCATCTGATTACTTGGGGCTTGATTTTTGAAAGATTGGGATGGTGAATTAGTCATATACTTGGGAACTGTGAGCTTTCTTTCCCTAAAGGGAGAGCCAGAACATCAGTGTCTCCGGGTTGTTTTTCTTGTGCTTCATTCTAAGTAATATTGTTTTCAAGTCAAGACACTTCTCATTTCCTGGGCCAGTTATCTTACTAACCTGCCTCTGTCTCACACTTCACTCTGGGTTCTTATAGCCATTATTCCATTGTCTTTGTAGACGCTAATAGAGATCTAGGTCCTAAAACCTTTCCATTTTCTGAATATTTTATACAGTACACAGCTTGTATAGATCCACTATATTTGGATGTCAGCAGGTCCTCCTGATCTACCAAGGGGAGGCTGAAAGTCAGTATAAAAAGAAAGAAAGAAAAAGAAAGAAAGAAAGAAAATAGCCTTTTGAAATAGATATAATTTGTTCTTATTCTATGTCTATACTCAAGAAAAAGATAATGTACTTTAACAAGTTTTTTTAGGTCTCTGCTGATTCTTTCAGGCAGCTAAGGGAATTTTTGATCAGTGATTTATCTGAAGTGCTTTTCCTTTAAAATGGTAACATTTTGTGGTGCTGGTAAAGTTATTCTAAACCCTTTTCCCCCTATAGAGAGCAATTAGCCTTGTATATCTCAAAACTTTGGTAGAAGAAATCTAAACTTTATTTAAATAGAGCTTAACATTTGGGCCATTCAACGTAGTGCTTTTTCGACTAAGTCCAGTTAGCATGTAAATAACGTAAGTATAACCTGAAATGTAACAAGGGTATTTAATACTCATTCAAATTTATTTCTGAAATATTGCCGTGGATTCAGAATCCTGAATTCCAACCAGATGTATTTCTGGAGTATTACACAGGTCATATATATTTCACTTTTTTTTTGGTTCAAACCCTGGGGATCGACACGATAATTAGATTGAGAACATCTGCACCAAATCCAAACCATTTCCCTGATCCTTCCTTGAGCCTTCCCCACGGGAGGGTTTTTTTTTTTTTTTTTAAGCCCTTGCACATTTTATTTGTCTAGGTACCTTTCGGGCAATTCCGAGGTCTCACCTGCCTGCCACTGCACAAATAGGAGGGGAAGGCAGACGTACCCTCAAGTGTGGGAGCGGGAGGAATCTTTACATGTGGCATTTCGTCGGGACGGGAATCGCTAGAGGTGGCACTGCTGTTTCCCGCTAGGGGCCTGGCTTTCGGACAGGGCGTGGCCAAGCGCGGGGCGCGCGGGTGGGCACGTGCGCTGGGACCAGAGGACGCGAGTGTCGGGGCGCCGCTGCCCTCTACCGGGCGGCGCGGTCGGAGCTGCAGCGCGGTCGCTAGCCGCCTGCGCGCGCGGGCTCGGGCGCCCCACGCCGAGCCGGCCCTAGGCGTCCCGAGGTCGGGAGTGCCCTGCTTGGCGCGGCGTCACTGCATCTGGGGCCAAGGCTCCCGGCGCCCGCCCGCTCCCACCCACCTGCTTCCTGCCCTTGCTGCGGCTCAAAGCTGCCGCCGGGACGCCCAGGGAACCCCCCTAAAGACCTCGGGAGTCGCGCGTTGTCGAAACTGAGGCTCCTGGTCGCCAGTGGCAGACCTGGGGGCAAGTGTGTTCTCCAAATCTCGGGGACTTTCACTTCCAGTCCCTTCATTCAAAAATGTTGAGTTCACTCCAACGATCAACCCAAAACCTCGAACTCAGTTGAAATGCAATTATATCCCACTTACATGTTTTGTGTTCCTTACAGATTTTATTTACATATAATTTTCGAGATTGAGGAATGTGGGTATTTGTTTTAACTAATTACACGTTAAAAGAAGGGCGGGAGAGTAAAAGTACAGTATTCCTACTGGAAACTCAAACTCACGTGTGTTATAATCAATTAAAGATGACGACCATAAAACGCGTACTTCTTGCCAGGTTTCTTCGAAGAAAGAAATCAAAAGAGAATTGACTTTGGGGTTTATATTTTAGCATTCCTGTAAACTAGGGACCATGCTTTTTGTTATGAGCGTACCCACACTTTCCAAGTTTTTGCACCCAAACCGATGTGTCTGAACTACAGGAAGTTTCTAAGGCTGTTCCGCTTAAGCGGTGCGGGGGGATACAGAACTGGGCTCCAAGACTTTTCCTGTCGTGGCCTAAGCTGGCGCAGCTCCGGCGGACAGGGGCCATCGGGACCCCCGGCCACCAGGGGCGCGGTGCGGCGCGGGGACCGCGCGGCCACTGTGCGGGACATTAACGTGTGCAGCGACACGGGGGTCAGGGCTGCTTTCCCCCGGCTCCAGTGCCCCCAACATGAAACGCCGTTCGTGTCTGGCTCGGTCTCTGAATCCGGCTGGGTCGCAGGGAGAGGGTGTGCGGCAGCCGACCGCCAGAGCGCCTCACACCAGCGCCGCAGCCGTGGGCCGGGTCCACGCGGGGTCGGGGCTCGGGCAGGTGGTCGCGGCGGCTCCGCGCGCTCGGCGCCCTGCCGGAGGGCGAGTGAAAGCGGCGCGGGGCCGGTGCCCTTCCCAAACGGCCGCCTGCTCCCAACAGAGGGCCCAGAAGGGGCTGCGCTGCGTCGCCGCCCGAGACCGCGACCCCCGGCGCCCGAAAACCGCCCCAGGTGAGCCGGGCCCGGGGCCTCCTGCGGGGGCCCGGGGCGCCCCTCCCGTCGCCCGCCAGCGCCCCCTCGGGGCCGGGGAGGCGGCCGCCGCCCGCAGGGGCCGGGGGCTCGGGAGGGGCGGGGGTCGCGAGCCTGGCGGCGGGCGCGGGGGGAGGGGGCAGGGGCCGCGTACGCGAGGCCCGGCGGCCGCCGCCGCGCCCTCGGGCTCCGACTCCGGCTCCGGCTCGGGCTCGCCATGGCTGCGGCGGCGCCGTGAGGAGGAGTCCGCGTCCTCCGTGGTGGCGGCGGCGGCCGGCTCCAGGCCGGGTTTTGGCGCCGCCCGCCTGCTGCCTCCTGGCGGCTCCTGAACTCCAGCCCCCTCTCTATCAGCCTCTCACTCCGTCTCAATATGTCTCAAGATGGCGGCCAATGTGGGATCGATGTTTCAATATTGGAAGCGCTTTGATTTACAGCAGCTGCAGGTCAGGCTTCTCCTCGCTCGGCCTCTCGCCCGGGGGTGGGGGCTGCGGGCGGTCGCGGCCTCCCCCGGGGCTCCGGGCTGCCCGGCCGCCGGGGGGCCGCGGCGGAGGGGAGGAGGGGGGTGCCGGGGAAAGCGGGGCCGAGTCGGGGATAAGTCCCTCTCGCTCCCCGGCCCCCATTGATAACTCGCTTGATCAGAAATTGATCCTCTTTGTTCAATTCATCGATCAGCCCAAGATGGCGCCGGGAGCCGCCGCCGCCACCGCTGCCCCCGGTGTCGGCCCCCACCCCGGGCGCCCCCCCGGCCCTGCGCCGCCGCCGCCACCGCCGC
>NW_020837974.1:7632141-7749732 GCF_003676395.1 Aethalodelphis obliquidens
GTGGCCGGGCGGGCGTCCGCGCTACCCGGCCGGCCCGGGCCCCGGCCGCGGCCCCCAGCCGCGGCCCCCGGCTGTCAGCGGGCGGGGACCGCGCCGCCGCTCCCCCGCCAGGCGTGGGGCGCCCAGCGCGGACCCCGGGGTTTGTTTACGTCCGGGCGGGTGCCCGGGGGCCACCCGCAGACCCCGCAGCCGCCCCGCTCTTTTGTGTGCCTGCAGGAGCGGCGCGGAGCCGGCCCCTCCGCGGCCGGGAACCCCGGTAGGGGCGCTTGGGGAAACTTGCTGGGGGCGGCGGGCGCCGCGCACGCGGAGCCCGGGTGTCGGGTGTCCCGGGGGCGCGGGTACGGGCGCCGGAGGAGGGCTGCAACTTTCCCCGAACGCAGGCCCGGCTCTGCGCCCGGTTGCGCGGTCTGTCCGGGCCGGGGGCGCTTGCTCCCCGGCGCCTGTCCGGGCGGTCCTCTCCCCGCGCCCAGGGGCTCCCGCGGACCCCAGTAAATATCCCACCCCCCCGCTTCTCTCTGATCCTCTCCTCCGAGGCCCTGTCCTCCCAGCAGGGCCCGCGGGGGGCAATGGACCGCGCGGCGGGTCCGCTTCGAAATGCCTACTCCGATCGGGTTCTCGAAACCAAAGCCCCCGGGGCCTCGCTGGACTGTGGTATACCGGGCCGTGGACCACGCGCCGAGCCCCGGGCGCCGAGGGGGCATCGTGCTGGGGCTCCACATCCGGCGCCCGAGCCGCAGGCGTGCCCAGGGGGCGCGTTCCTGCCTGCCAACCCCCACCCAGGGGAGCGGCGCGCCCTCGGGGTCCGCCCGGGACCTGCCAGCTCCGCGCTCGCGGCGCCGGGACGGCCCCGGGACTCTGCCAGGTGGATGTTGTGCGTAGCCGGAGCCAAGTTGAAGGTGAGCGGCGTGTGGGCCAGAAACTCCGCGAGCGCTGGCGGTGGTGTTGGGGGGGTGTCTGCGTCTTAGAGACCCTGGGCGGCCTGGCGCTCCGGGGCGGGGGTGTGGGCCCTCGGCGTCCCGGGGGGGACGGCTGTTGCTCCCAACTCAAAGGTGTGCTTGAAGGTAAACTTGGCCTAACTTTCCTAACCCGGAGGACTGGTGATAGTGACCTACAGTACTTTTAGGAGGAAAGCAAATGAACTCCAGATGCGGGCTTGTATGAAGTGAAGCGGATTGGATTAAAATGTATATAAACGGAGTATGACAACTTTAATTGTGTGTGCTTGTTTTCTGCTCTGCCTACGTAAGAGCGGTAAAGCAGACTCATAGTCGTTATGAAATTTCTTCAGATTTCTCACTTAACTAGCAAGAAGACTATGTGAAATATGTATTTCCGATAAGATTAAAACTTAAAGGAGTTCGTGTTTATTGACTAAAATAGATTACTCCAAAGTGTCTATTGTGTAAATTAGATTCCTGAATGTAATGAACACAGCTGAATGGCATTTTTGATAAATTGGTCTACCCTGTTTTAGTAAAAATAGCTCCCTTTTACCATAATTTAATTCCTGAGCTTACTGTAAAACCCGTTGTGGAGTTTTAGGAGACAAACCTTAATATTTTTTTTTTCTTGTCTTCCTAAACGTGACATTCTAGCTTAACACCAATGCGATTTCTTCTTTAAGCATCCTGGCAAAACTGCCTGGGAGGTGGATTTGGTTTCTAGGGAGTTATTATATGAACTCGTTGACCCCGTTCCCCCCCACCTTGGTGATTAGCTAGTTCTTCAGGGTAGCATGGTTAACTGTGTAACTTTACTGAAAAGTTTCCCTATCAGTTCATGTGAATGCACTTTCAGATGTTCATCTTGAATCTTAAAAATTCTTTGAGCATCGTTTTTTTTACTGAGCAGCCATTGGCTTTTGGTGATAGATAAGGATTTGGCCTTCGATGATTTCCTATTGCCGCTTCATCCCTGTTTGAAAACCTTCAGTTGCCTGTGGAACGCCCAAGTTCCAGGAGAAGGCTAAACTAGTTCTTTCTCTGGGCCCTGAAGAGGCCTTTTGAAATGATATCTAGTTTAGCGTCACCTCTATTCTCAGACAGTAAGTGAGCCAGTGGGACTGCAGTTTGAGAAGAGAGAATTCATTAGTTTCAGACTCTTCTCATCTTTCCAGAGCCCCTTACACCGAGATCGGGTTGCCTGCAGAGCCCAGCGAGGGTTGTGGTAAAGAGGCTGGGTCTCGGAGGGTCCAGGTGAGTTGAGGCAATTGTGCCCCTGGTCACAATGCGGGGAGCCCCTGGCCACAATGCGGGGAGCCGGGGCAGAGTTCCGGGCCCTCTGCTCGGTCTGACTTGAAGCTGCCTTGGGCTGTGCAGTGAGTGCCCAGGAAGAGAGTTTCTGAAGACTGAGCTCTATTTTGTTTCCTTTTTAGTCCCAAAGTCTTGTTGGTATGGGAATTTCAGTGATCTGGCCTTGTTAAGACTAGTTGGACAAGTTTTTATCCTATCCCAGACTTGTAAAAACCAGGATTTTTTTTTTTTAATAAGAAAACCACTATTGTATAAATTTGTCTTTTAAATACACGTTTGGAAAGAGGACACTTTCTAAAATGAGCTCATGTAATTCTGTATGTTAGGGTAGCTTTTTGCCAGTGCCTGGCTAGGGCGTTCGTTATTCCTCCGTGGTGACTAGCCTTTCCCTTTAAGGAACCTCTGCAAAAGTAACCTTTAAATGTTTTCCTCTTTTTCAAAATAAGAAAACAATTTCATTTTTGCTGCAAGTCCATTTTCTGGTTGCTTTTATTTTGTTTTCTCCTGTTAAGGAAGTGTGTATGTTACCAGCCCTCCAGAACTCTTCCCTCTAGGAAGTATATTATTTTGATTAAAATATGTATCTCATCTAGGACCCTTTATAAAATAATGAGTAAACCAATGGAGGGGTTCCACACAACTGCTGTTTTTGTTTTCTTGGTTCTCTTAATATCATTGTCTTTGAGATTGAGTGTGGGAAGGGGGTCATTATCAGTTGATTAAAGTTTTTTTTTTTTCTTTTTCTTTTATACAAAACTATGTGTAGGGTTTTTTTTTGGGTTTTTGTTTTGCCTTTTTTTTTTTTTTTTAAAGGTGTAAGTCAGTGAAGGGGTTGAGTTACGCAGCACCTCCTGGGCAGTTGGGTCCATAGAGGCCCTCTTCTGCTTCCCCAATTTCACCCATCTCCTGCCAGTAGTTAGTGACATGAAACGGACAGATTGCTAGTCCCCTCAGGAATGACTCTCTCCTAATCCACTGAGCTAACCTTAAAATTAAAAATACTGTCTGGTGAGCTGATGGAGCCCAAGACCTTTAGTGGCTGTTGAAGAAGTTCTCTGCCCTGTTGTATGCAATTCAGACGAACCCACTAGGGTTCATGCGGGGCCGGGGGGGTGGGTGGTGTGGAGGGGGGGATGTCCCTGTGCAGAAGCACCAGGCTGTGCTTGGAGACCCTCCACTCCGAGTCTACCTGGAGCAGTCAGCAGTCTAAACTGCTCCTGAGGCTGTGCTCATATTCTGTGTCTTAGGAGAGAAAACAGGGCTCCAAGTAGAAAATCCATGTGCCTTTCAGCTCCTTTATAAAAGCACAAGGAACATCCTCAGTGAAAGGAAGGAAGGACAAATTTGTTAGAGGAAAAGTTGTACATTTTTAAAAAGAGAAATTCATCGTGTGAAAAATCCTGCAGAGCTAAGCCAGATTCCTACCTGTGCTTCCGTCTTTTTCAGGTCACACGTTTGGCTTCATGTAAGTGTCACATATTTAAGACAGGTATATCTGATGGACTGTAACATAAATGCTGACTAAAAGTTACTATAAACATTAAATATACAGGATCATATATTTTTAGAAATTATTTAAAAACCTATTTAACATATTATACATACATTATATATATATAGTAGCTTTCCCTATGAAAGTTCTGATTTTTACAAGTAATTGTCAAAGATAGAAATTCGTGTATTTCATCCTGTTGTTTTGTCTGAAGCTCTGCATTATGGCTGCAGAGAGATAGTTTTGGTTTCAGCTGAAATTCCCCTGCCTCTGATTGTCTAAACCAGACCCTTAATCTTATTTTAACATACTTAAAATGTTCAGAAAACCCGGAAGAATTGTTTTGTATAAGTAGCAAGTGAATGTGGTTTAAACACTCAAGCAGTTCTGGTATCTAATTGGAAACAGGTGGAATTCTTGGAATCCTGTGTTTGAATCTTATTATAGCAGAGCACAGAGACACTCCTTACTTATGGCCATTCATTTTGTTGAAGCTGTTTGAAATGGGGCTCTGTGACCTCTCCCTGTGCCCCACTGCTGTTTACCTGATGTTCAGCTGTGCTGGGCGTTTTAGGGACGGGATACCTGTGTGTGCTTGGACACCCAAGAGAACTGTGCATGTGTGGATCACGGAGTGAAAGGGGAACTTTAATGGCATAATTAGACGAGCGATTTAATATCTGTATTATATAACTAATAGAGCAAAGAAATTTGTGATTTCTGATTTAATAAGCATTTGTTGACATGAGCATTTGGGTACCTTTTCTTATACCCTGATAAACATTTCAAATTCAGAAAGAAATTACTTTCCCTAAGTACATTTAGAGATGTAACCTTAAATAGCAACCAAACCAGACCAAACCAAACACCAGGTTAGGAGGATATTTCAGTAAAATGTTCACGGTGGGGCCCTCTGAATTATCTCAGTCATTCTTCCTATTCTACTTTTCAAAGCCAGCTAATAGCCTTGGTTTTGCTTTATGTTTAAGAACCAAGTTTCGGTTGGTGTTTAGGTGCTGATTTGTGTCGAGCTGTCGGTTCTCACAGTCTTGGATTTGCTGAGCTGTAATCAGTCCTGCTTTTCGGCTCTCCTCTGAGAACGCTGGTAGAGGAGAACGGTCTTTGGCTGGGCAGGAGGTGTTCCTGCAGGGACTTACCTGGGATTGACGGGGTACCTGTGGCATAGCCTTCATTTGTACCATGGCTTGAAGCTGCTTTGAAGCACCTGGGCTAAGCACCTGGGATAATGTACCTGTGACTTAAAAAGTCTGTGCGCTACCCTGTTCATATAATGTGACATAGTTTGAAGGCGAACAGCTCTTCCTGAAAGACGTCTGATTTGTTGCAAACCCCATCAAGAACCTTTCCTTTGAAAAGTAAACAACTTTCTAATAAAAATAATTCTAATTCTTGCTGTAATTAAATTCTGATACGATGATGTTAGTGTGCAAAATAAATGTTGTCAGTTTCTTCATTTGAATCTGAAGGCCTTTCCTTAGGCAGGAGGCCCTGGGCAGGCAGCAGAATTTTTGTGTTTATTAGAGCCCTGGGCCTGGGGCAGCCGGGGAAGTTCTTCAAATGTATGATTGGTGGGATCCCTACGCAGAGGTTCCCCCCCCCCCCCCCCCGCCCCATTCTCAGGAACACCATGGGACAGGTGACCGGAAAGGAGCGGGGTTGGGAGTGTTCAGTCCTTCCAAGAATTTATCCAACACTGCAGAGCCACTGGAAGAATAGGTAGGAGGTGCACGTGAAACTGACTAGATTCTGCTTCCTTCTTTGAGGCACTTGTGAAGTTGGGAACACCAGCTATGTGGTCCACACCTTTTATAAAACACAAGAGGCCACAGCAGGGCCTACCCAGTCTTGCTTGTGGCCGACTCACTCAGCTGACAGTTGAAATCCTGGATGCTTTTGACTGTGATTTGTGAAGTTAATGTCGGGAGAAATTACCAGAACTCTCTCTGAAGCTTGTGCTCTCTTAGCATTACCCTGGGTATACCAGCCTGCGGCCGTTTTCTTAGACATCTTTCTCTTTGACTGTGTTTATCAAATAAGTTAAAGGAGTTAACATTTCTTTAAAAAGTTATGCATAGTTGTGTGGTGTCTTGAGTTTGGTTAAGGGAAAAACATATTGACAAATTAGCTCTTTCTTAAGTGAACATTGCGAAATTGTGAGAAATAGAATGCCATTCTTACTGTCATTAAAATTTTATTTGGGTGTTGACAGCTTTTTGCCAAATGTAAGGCGTTCAGATCCTGTCCACCCAGTTGTAAAAAACAAAAAACCCAACCAGCTCAAAAGCTTCTTTCCAATTTCCCCCAAAAAGCAAGATGGTCTTTCTTAATCACCAGGTCTCTTCCCCTAATAAATTGTTAACATTTTATTTTCTAACATAGTTTTATATTTTTAAGACCCAAAAGAATATGAACTCATTTTAGGCATCTTGGTTCAGTTGTTATTTTGGACCTGCAAGGGTCTTTGGTTTATTGCCACCTTCCCTTGGATTTTTGGAGGAGAAATTGCTGTTTAGATCAAAATAATTTGATGTAAAGCTATTAAGTGACACCAAAGGTAAATCCTTGTCTTGAAGAGCTGGAAGATGCAAATAGAAGCAAGGCCGGTGAGCTGCTGGCAAAGGAAGGGCCGCTTCGGAGCCGCACTCAGCCTGGGTGCTGCCAGCCGAGTGCCTGCTGCCACCCTGCTTGCCACTTCTTGTCCCTCTCTGAGCTCCCGCCCTGCCAAGCCTGTCCCCTCCTTCGTGTGACAACTGTTGTTGTTGTTGTTTTTTTAAAAGTATTTGTGGAGCTCCATTATTTTGAGATTCTTGGAAGAAAGATACTATGTAAATGAACATTAAAAATAAAATTCTTGCTGGAGGGGATTGTACATTCAATTTTTTGATTAGGTTTGGAAAAGATTTTTTTTCTCCTTACCCTGAAAATAAGAACATTCTGTTGCTCCTGTCACCGTTTTTGCTTCATTCGGAAAGGTGTGGCAGATAATGGTGAAACGCATCCTTTATTTTCTGTTTTTCACCATGATAGTTGCCCTAGAACTTGAACCCATGCGGTTCTGTGTACAGTGAATTCTTTGTTTCACATTGTTCTACTGTGCCCAGCTGCCCATAGGACACAAACCTTTTAAAGGGGAAAAAATTTTGGGTCATCACCGTGCAGAAGTTACAGCTAAAATACGTAGACCTGCAAATAAAATTCCACCTTCCCTTACCGTTCACACAGGAAGAGGTGGTGTAAGTTGTACGTTTTTGAAACAGAAAGCTGTGAGAATCAGAGGGTTCATGTAAACCAGTGTAGAAACCTCAGTTTACTGGAATCGCTTTGTTTCACTTGTACCTCGACTCGTTTACATAACACAGTGCGCTGTCACACCCGTCAGCCAAGTCGGAGACAGGTCAGGTTCAGAGTCATGCTTCTGCTCCACAGGCATGTGTGGGACCCAGCAGCCAGACGGGAATTCCAGGCTGCTGCCAGAGCGCCCTGTCCAGGTGACGTGGTCTGCCAGGGACCTCAGGGGCAAGCGCAGAGGACCAGTGAGGCGGCCAGGGCCTGGCGAGCACTTACCTTGGAGAGCATGGCAGGAAGCTGTCACCTGGAGCCGACCATCCCTGGGGGTTGGGGGAGGGGGAGGGACACATGCTCTTCCCCCTATGGTTCCTCAACCCTGGCACCCCAATTTGTCAGCATTGATATGGGATTGGAAGAGGAAGGATATTGCCAGTTACGGTTGAATGTCATCGTCAGGAGGAGTAAGAAGTGGTTTGTGGTGATTGTTTCACGTTGCTCTGTGTTGGTGTGTAATTATGCTGTCATTTTAAGACACACTGATACTTTAATAAATCTTGTGTGTGCGTGTGCGCGCGCAGTTAGTTTTGAAGGCTGCTTGTGTGTGAGAGCCAAAGCTTCCTAACTACAAGAGCCTTTACTTGTTTGAAAATTGTATGAAACGGGTCGCGATCCATTATGTATGTGGCTGCCAGATGAATCTTCCCAAATCATTGATTTCATCATGTCATTCCTCTCCTTAAAGACCCACAGTGGCTCACGTTGGCACAGAATGGCGGCCACATTCCTTAGGAGGCAGAGTTCCTGACGGCTGTCTCCACCCCGCCTAACCCTCCCCCCGCCCCCTCCCCGCTTAGGAGGATCCCAGATCCCCGGTCCACTGGGGAAACTCCTCCCTCTGCACATCTGAGTCTGTAGTCTAGTTTATGCACTTCTTCTTCATTTTCACCAACGCCAAGGGAGCCCCTGTGTGCCAGGCACTGTGATGCAGGGTGAGAGAGCCGCGGCTCCCCGCTGGAAGAGCGGGCAGCCTGCTATGGGCAGAGGTGCGCCGGGTGGCTGGGAGGCAGCCGTCACGGAGCATGCGCGTGGATCGGTGGAGGGCTGCAGAGGATGGGCGTCCAGAGCCGGGTGGAGTGGGCAGGGAAAGCGCCCAGAGGCCGGTAAAGCTTGAGCCGAGTTCTGTGCACCTGGGGAAGCGTGGGAGAGGGTGTGCCAGCAGAGCAGTTGGGGGGTGGCCGGTGGTCGCTGAGCTCTGGCTGTCTCCTTTGCTGTTTCTGATGGCCCCCACATAGCACCCACTGAGCTTCCCAGGCACGCACCTGCTGTTCACTCTGCCCTCTGCTGTGGCACCCACCACAAATCTTGGCACCCAGCGAGTCCTGCTGCACGAGAACTGAGGGCGTCTTTTAGGGAGCAGTCCTGTGTATTTCTGATTTGGGACTCACTCAGCTAGTTAGTTTAAGAAAGCAAACGGAATTCTTCTTAGAATTGTGAAAGATAGGCAGGGTATATTAAAATGGCTGTGTTTTGAAAGCTACTGATAGATACACACTGATAGAACATGTATTTCTTTTTTTATTCCTGTTTATTAAACTCCTTCTTTGCAAAGTGACATATACGTTGGTTAAAATATACATAATTGTATTTGTGGCACATAACACAGAAAATTCACGTTTTTAAAAATAGAATCGGGCAGAACAATTCTTTGACGGAGATTTATTCTCTGACTCTGCTCACAGCCTGAATGGGAGGAAACTTCCCCATATGAATGGGGAAAGTTGGTATTGCAACGGTCAGGACTCCACCAATGCAAGAGAAAGCGAGTAGCAAGAAACACGAAGGCTTGGGGGTCAGTGCTGGAGAAACGTCTCAGGCGTGCTCGGCCCCCAGAAGCTGTCCCGTGGGCCTGGGCAAAGGCTCCCGAGCAGCTCGTTTCACAGCAGTGGCCTTCATAGCCTGCATGCTTTCTCTGCTTCTTCATTTACAAAGAAAGTACCTAGGGTATTTTTGTAGGGGTGACGTCAGTGTCTGGCTGCATCAGCATTTGCATGGATTTGGGGAAGTGAGGGCTGCCAGGACCTCACCAAGGGGGGGCGCTGAGAGGAGCCACCGTCCCTGGGGTCCAGCCTGGGTGGCTGATGAGGGGGGCACGGCCTGGTGTCCAGAGGGACGGGGAGGAGGCAGTGGAAGAAGACACGCTCCTTTGTTGGGCTTTGTGGGTTTTGGGGGGAGTGGCGGGAATTCAGGGGCTGAGCCCTGGGAAAAAGGAGGGGTGAAGTGCAGTGGAGAGGTTTTGATGTTGAGTCTCCAAGGTGGGTTGAAGCCTGTGGAGGATCTGTTTGCGTTTTGGTTGGTGCTTGAGAGTTGGCCATCATTTGCGGTGGGGAGGGCTGAAGGATTAATCTGGTCCCCCCCGCTCCCACCTTGTGTCTTAACTTCCCCATTTCTGGAGCTGGGATTGCAGTGTTGCTTCAGGAAAAGGCAGAGAAGAGAAGGAAAGCATTGGATTCCTCTTATTGTAGCTGGTTTTATGTCCACTAGTGACAAGACAGATGCTTAAAAAAATTTTTTTTTATGCCATATATACATACATATATATATATATATATATATATATATATATATATATATATATGGTATCAGCTCTCATTTCCTGAGTATTGACCCTGGGCAGGATCTGGTTTAGGCTGTTGATTTCTTTCCTGTCGTCCACACCACAGTCCAGTGGAGGAGCTACGATCCGGGCTGGAAGGTGAGAAGCTGCGAGGAGAAAGTGGATGCCTGGGGCTGCCTCTGTCCCGTCCACACTTTGCCTGCCACCCCTGCTGTCCCTGAGAGGAGCTCTCCCTTGAAGTGGGGTCGTTGTGATGAGGCGACAGGGGGAGCAGAAGGGGTCCCCTGTCCACAAGCTGCCCGGGGTGAGCTTGGGGGTGGGTGAGTCACTGAATGTGAGCAGCTGGGGATTGAGTAGAGTTTCTGAGGTGCACATGAAGGTACTTGGGTGACCGGTGGACAGACACCTTCTGGCCAAGGCCTCGCTGGATCCGAGACATTTTCTAGAGCCTCCCCTGCCCTGAGACTTCAGAGTCAGCTCCCAGCAATAGAGCTCCAAAGAGAATTATCTGAGAGAGAGTCCTTCCCCAGGCAGTGAGTACTCCCGTTAGCAAACTTTATCTTGATAGTAGGGGTACAGTTCCAGCGTTGGGCTGAACATAACCCTCCTTGTGTCACCTGCTGCCCTCAACGCCCCATCTGTGCACAGAGCAAATTTGTGGGAAGGTTTTGGGGAAATGGAAGGCAGGAGAGAGGCCTGATGATGGGGCCTGGGCGGGAGGGAGGGAGCGAGCTGGCTCAGGGGAGGCCAGGCACTGTCCAGCGGAACTGCCCTGAGCACTGGGCTGTGGAGCATGGGTCTCTAACCAAGACTGTTCTCTGACACACCTGGCCTGATGCTGGTGCTGGGGAGCAATTCGCTGTGAGATGCAAATATTCGGCCAAGACGAAACCGCCCCCCTCAGCCCCTGGGAATCTAGTTGCTTTAGCCATCGTAGTGATACTGGATTCAAATCCACTCATATCACCCGAAAAGCATCAACCACACAGGGTTTTGTTCCCAGTTGCAGGTGAAGGCGGTGCTGGGGTGTGTTCAGTAGGAGGCCGGCTCCGTAAGGGGTCTTCAGGTGGACATCCATCCCTTGATGAGAAGCCTGATCAGCTGACGCGCCTTACTTTCCTCAGGGAGTCCTCATGGAAAAGCTGAGCATTCAGGCTACTCTGAATTCACATGATTATTCTGCAGGCCTGGTTTTTTGGAGATGATGCGACTTGTTTTGTAATGAAGTTGTACATTTAGTAAGAGAATATGCGCAAAGGTGCGCTGGTCTCAGAAATAATGCAGCGTGTTTGAGTGAGGGGGTTTGCAGTTTTGTTTGTTTTTTGAATGACTCATTCTTTTTCGTGGACTGTTGGGGCCTCTCATTCATTCATTTATTGAGCGGGTCTCCGTGGTGCCCAGTGTCCGCACTGGATCCTGTTCAAGCCCCTGGGGTACCAAGAGGACTGAGCCCGCGGCCCCACTGGTCAGAACTGCAGGACACAGGGCATCCGCAGGCGTCAGGTTCGGGGCCGGGGGTGTCTGATGTGTGCGGAGGGCAGGACAGGGGCCTGGAAAGATGGGCCTGGGACATCGTGCTGCACTGACCTCCCCTGTGAGCCAGGCACTGTTCCAGCACAGCCTTCTAGTGACCAGAGCAGCAGGACGTCCCTGCCCTCAGGGAGCTTACGATCCAGCAGGGGAGACAGAAAGTAAACACAGAAGGAATAAGTACGTTACAGAGTGCAAGTACGTGCCCAGGGCCTGGGCCCAGACAGCCTCTGTGCAAAGCCCTGCTGAGTCAGTTCTGTGTTCTGAGGGCCCTGAGAGATGCTGCTTTTAAATGCGAGAGGGCCAATTCAGCACACAGATTTGTGTTTAGGAGGATTCTTCCAGAAGCTCCTTAGGACAGGCTGATCAGAGTGTGAGGGGGAGGGGTGGTGAGGGATGGAGCCGGGAGGGTAGGACGTCCTAGTCCAGTAAGGGGTGGAGAGGGACTGGGCCAGGAGAAAAGATGCCAGGCTGAGTGCTGGTGGCCGAGGGAGGAGGCGGCGCCCGGGTCCTGATGTGTCCAGGGAGGCTGCTGGGGTCGTGGTGGCCGTGGCAGAGATGGGCCCAGTGAGTGGCATTTGGACAGGCCTTCTGGGGGAGAGGTGTCAGCTGAGGAGACTGGGGCTGGGGGAGGGGCTGGGAGCAGTGCCTGGAGGAAGGAGTGGTCTTCAGGTTCTGGTAGATGCTGAGCGGCCAGCAGGCCTGTGTCACCTGGTGCCTGGCGCTGGCCCTTCCAGAGGTGGCCCATGCACACGGCCGCTGGGCTGGGCCCCAGAGGTTGATTAAAAGCAGGTGGGGTGCCGTCCGCCCTACTTGAGCGTTGGGTGTGACCCAGACATGCATGGAGTCAGCCCGTCATTTCTTTTATTCATCCCTATTTGCTTTTTGTCGGTAATCCTTTGTAATTCCCTAGTTTCATGGTGTAATTTTAATGGAATTAAACTTGAACACTTCAATTTGTAATTAATTACGTTCGGCTTCAATTACAATGGCTAATTATAGCGTGATACCTGGTGGCAAGTCAGGTACATCCTGCTGGCCTGTTCCTGTCTGCCAGCTATTAGGATGGCCACTCTCTGTCACCAGGGGTGCGGCTGCCTTTGGGGCTGCCCGGTGCCTCTGTCCCACCCCACCAGGGGCAGCTCCAGGACCTGTGAGGTGTGCAGCATGGGGGAGGTGCAGGGATGGGGGTGGTGGGTGGGGAGGCCTATTTTAGGACGCAAAGGCTCAAACTTGTTTTCAGGTCAGAGAGCTAGGAAAGCAAGTCTGGGGGAGGCCACACGGGAGGAGCAGGGCACTACTGCGGGATTCCTCTACTTACTCTGGGATATTGGAGGGAGGTCGCACTTAAGTCAGGGTGAACACGGCCTGAAGAACGGGCAGGATGGTTTAGGGAGAAAGGAAAAGGTGCAAGAACCACCTTGGGGTGAAAGGAGGGGGTGGGGTGGAAGCCAGGTTTAAAAATGTCACTGTGGGAACTATTCCCAGGTGGCCAGTGTGCAGGGCTCTGGGACCAGGAAACCGCCTCAGCCCTCACGATGGAGCTTGTGTTTGTGGGCTTCCTCTTTGCATGTGGTGGTGGTTTTATTTTGTGTTAGGAGGAGGGGGTCTTGCTGAGAAATCTGTACCCCGATCCACTGTTGCCCCCGAAGCTGGGCACTCCCATCTCCCGCTGATGGGGAATCGCAGCCCTTCCCAGAACTGGGCTGGGGGGTGCATGTTCGCTCGAGGGCGCCATGGTGGGCCTCCCGCCCCTACCCGCACAGCCTGTCTCCAGACGCTCCTGCCATCCTGCTGTCCTCCAGGGAAGCTTCTTGGAATGGACTTTCAGCAGTGGTGCCCGCGGGTGGCATCCAGTGTCCAGTGACCTGTTAATTTGAGAGGCTCAGGGCATTTTTTCAAAAGCTGATTCTTATATCTGAGACTAGGGAGGTTTTCCTGATGCTCATCTGTGAGTTTTCCAGCATTTCCCGTTGGGATCGTGCTGGCCAAGGGGCTGTGTCAGAAGCGCAAGCTGAGGCGGAGTTTTGAGTTAGGCCATGAGGGCCCCTAAGTGTCTTAGGGATTTCTGTTCTTTAAGGGAGAGTTAGTTTTACACTTCGGAGAGGGAGCGTGATGGCGCAGCACGTGCTTGGAAAACTTTTCCCCGTTGAACATGCTGCTTGCTGTCCTGGTGCACAGGGCAGCTCCCTGGACATGATGCCTGATACCTCTGCTCCATTACTTTTTAAGATAAAATTGATATAAAACTAACCATTTTAACCTTTTTAAAGTATACAATTCATTATTTTTTGGTATATTCACAATGTGGTGCAACCATCACCACAGTCTAATTCCAGAACGTTTCCAACACCCCATCGAGAACCCCATACCTGTCAGCAGTCACTCCTCACCTGCCCCACGTCCCCCAAGCTCTGTGTAACCTTTAATCTACTTCCTGTCTCTGTGGGTTTGTCTATTCTGGGTATTTCACGTATAAACGGAATCATACAGTATGTATGTGGCCCTTCGCGTCTGGCTTCTTTCACTCACTGTGATGTTCTGTCGGTTCATCCACGTTGTAGCAGGTATCACCACTTCGTTCTTTTTCATGGCTGAATAATATCCCATGGTGTGGATGTACAACTTCTTGTTTGTGCTTTCATAAATTGATGGGCATTTGGATTGTTTCCACTTTGGGGCTAGTATGAAGAAGGCTGCGGTGAACAACTCTGTGTAAGTGTTTATGTGACCGTAGGTTTTCAGTTTTCTTAGGTATATACTTAACAGTGGAGTTGCTGGGTGGTAGGTGGTGACTCTGTTTAGCGTTTTGAGTCTGTTCCTTTGTGGCTTCTTCTCTGTGACTCCTGTTTTCTCTGGGGGTGCTCATTTTAAGGTCCAGACTGTTCCATCTTAGCTCTGTTCTGTTCTGCTCTGGTCTTCCTCTTGACTCTTTCTCGGGTGCCTTACTGATGGGGATCGCCCCCCCGCCCCCGGGACCACTGTTACGTGCCGATGCATTGTGGAGAGGCTGGGAGCAGTTTGAATGAGAGCACACACTGTTGGCCGCCCCCCTCCCCTCATCTCTCCCCTCCCCGCCTTCCCTCCTTACTCACCAGCAAGGGGCCTCTCCCGTGGCCAAGTGTGCTGGGTATTTCACTTCATTTTGGCCAGAGAGATGGGGACTGTCAGGCAGATTTGCTTATGGTGCTGCTGCTTTGATAAAAGCCAGGACAGACTGCCATTTTCTGCCTGTGAACACGCCTGCGGGAGAAGAGGCTGCCCAGGCCTGCTGCCATCATCTTAGCACCAAAGGGGGAAGCCCAGGATGACGGCAACCACGGAGGACGTGGAGCAGGGAGGTGGCGGGAACCTGGGCCCTGGCTCCTGCAGCCGCCCTCCCCCAGCTCTCTGTGATGCCAAACGAGCATTATAGCTGAAGTCCAGACCACAGAAAGCTTCTCCTGACTGCTTTGTCTGGGTGTGGACATGCAAGTCATGTTTTCTGAGATGCGCTGGTCCTGGCTGAAGGCAGACCTGAGGGTGTGAGAAGAAAGTGAGCGCTTGAAGCTCTCTTTTCTGATAGCAAGCAGAATCCCATTTGCCAAGCCAGATGTCCTTCAGTACTTTAGATCCAGCCGATAAAGCACTGAGCATTTAGAATGGTTAATATAAGTTAAGTACAGTTAGAAGCTGGTGTAAATTGTGAATGAAATTGACAGGTTCCATAAGTTACAGCAAAATACCAAATCTTCTTCAAGTAGAAGATGTATGTGTATCTCTGTGGTCTGTCAACCCAGACAGGTGTATCCTCTTACCTCCTTGGAATAGAAATGAGGGGCTGCTATCAACCCAGTTCACTATAATTGTGAAAGTTTAGGGACATCTTGCCAGTTGTTTTATGTCAAAGATTGAAATCCTTAAGTCAAGTTGTAAGAACTTTAACGCTCTCATTTCTTTTTTTCTTTTTTCTTTTTTGTGGTACGCGGGCCTCTCACTGCCGTGGCCTCTCCCGTTGCGGAGCACACAGGCTCCGGACGCGCAGGCTCAGCGGCCACGGCTCACGGGCCCAGCCGCTCCGCGGCATGTGGGATCTTCCCAGACCGGGGTACGAACCCGTGTCCCCTGCATCGGCAGGCGGACTCTCAACCACTGCGCCACCAGGGAAGCCCCAACGCTCTCATTGGGCAGGAAAGATCAAACCCCTATTTTCTGCCTGCCTTCAGGGCGTGTGTGTGTGTGTGTGTGTGTGTATATGTATGTGTCTTGTGTGTGCATGTGTACACACACATGTGTCTCCCCCCACACGAGTTGCAGTAATCACTTCTCAGTTCACAGCACATCATGATTCATCTTACTAAATTTTTTCTCCTTTCTGCTCTATCCCCATTTCTAGTCTCCTCCTCTCCTCATTCTAACGTGTTTAGTATGCCTCTATACGGATGTATTCTTGTAAAGTATGTGGCCTGTTTTGTATGTATAAGTAGTTATAATTCTTAAGCGTGGCATCGTGCTATAAATCTTTCTCTCCTTCCCTTTCACTTCTCACTGTTTTTGAGATCTGTCCATGCCCATAAATTTCATCATTCGTGAGAGCTACATCGGATTCCACCTTAAGAATCCACTTGTCTTAGTCAGCTCCAGCTGCTATAACAAAATACCACACACAGGAGTGGGGGTGGGTTAAATAGCAGACATTTATTGCTCACAGTTCTGGAGGCTGGGAAGCCCAAGGTCAAGGTGCCTGCAGATTCAGTTCCTGAGGACAGCCCTCTCCCTAGCTTGCAGACAGCCATCTTGCTCTGTCCTCAACATGATGAAGGGTCTTGAGAGAGAGTGAGTCTTTTCATAAGGACACTAATCCCGTCATGGGGATTCCACCCTCATGACCTCATCTAAACCTCCCAAAGGCCCCACCTCCAAACACCATCACATCGAGGGCTAGGACTTCAACATATGAATTTGGGGGACACACCATTCAGTCCCTAGCACCACTCTAGCTCACATGTCCACTTCCCTGGGGATGGCCCCCTTTGGTGGCCTCGGGCATCATTACACGTGTCTCCTAACAGATGCCCAGGAGTAGGATTGCTGAGTCCCAGGGTGAAAAGTGTTCTTAATTTCACTGAGCACTACCAGCTTGCTCGCCAGAGCGCCGCACCATGCTTCTCTCCCACAGCCTCATTAGCGCTTCCTAGAAGCTTCTGCCTGATGGTTTGAAAGTGGCACTTCAGCGTTGTGATTTTTCTCTGATCACCGGTAAGTTTTCTACTTCTATAAACCTCATTTTATACTTGTTTAGGTTTTCAGATTTACTTTTTTGTAAATTGTCTCGTCATATATTTTGTCCCTTTTTTCTTTTTTAAAATGGTTTACCGTCCTTTTGTTGATTTGCAAGAGTTTCTTGTGTGTTTGCATGCTCACCCTGTGTTGGTTTTCATGTTTGTAAGCATATTCTCCTAGTCTTTCACTCGTTTTGTTCATTTGTCTGTAGTGTCCTTCAATAAACAGAAAAACCTAATTTTGATGAAGTCAAATCTATCAATTTTTCATTTCAGTCTTGAGAAAATCTTTCCCCACTCAAGATCTCAAAGATACTCATACTTGGACGGCCAGAGAGATTCGTTTAGATTTTTAGGTTGGAGATGGCTTTTTTGTGTAAAATGTGAGATACTCAGTTTTTCCAGCACCGCCTGCCAAGTGGTCCAGTCTCCTACCCAGTGATTTGGGAAGTTACCTCCACTGTATGCCAAGTCCCCATATACACGTTGGGTATGTTTCTGGGTTGTTCTTTTGTTCCAAAACCCTATGTGTTTCTTCTTGCACTGGTGCCACACCGTTTTAATTTCGTGGCTTTATACATGTTTTACTTTCTGATCAGGTGAATTTGATCTTTGCTTTTCTTTTTCAAAATATCTTGGCTCCTCAAGGTCTGTTATACTTTTGTGCCCATTTCTATCAAGTTCCCCTTAAGTTCTGCTGGAGTTATATTGGATTTGGATCAAATATACAGATTAATCTGGGAGAGAATTAAGAAATTTCAAGTTGTCCCGTGACCGAGAATATTTCTCCATCTGCTTAGGTCTTTCTCCAGAAAGGTTTTGAGCCTTCGTCATTAGGTTAATTCCTAGTTCTGTACAGTTTCTGTAGTATTGCGAACAGTGACTTTTTTTATTCTTAAATTTTTTTCTGATTGGTTATTGTGGTGTGGAGGAAAACATCTGTTTTTGTTCACTGATTTTGAAACTGGCCAGCTTGCTGAATCTCTCATTGGTTTTACTAAAAGTTCACTTGAATCTGTTGCATTTCTCTGGGGACGATATCACATGCAAAAAAATGACACTTCTGTTTGTCCCATTCCTGCGACTCCTTATACCAGAGTGACTTGTATTGTCAGCTGGAACCCAAGGACTCTGTTGCAGAGTGGTGATGGGGCTTTGCCTCTTCTTTCCTAGTCTGAGAATGTGTGTAATGGAGATTTTTGATAGCAGCTTTAATCGGGTTAAGGAACTACAGGACTCCATTGTCTCCACTTTCTGAGAGCTTTCATCATAAATAGGTGTTGACCTTTTCCTTTAAGTCTATTCATGTCTGGGTGATTTTTATCCCTCAGTCCATGAATGTGGTAAATTACAGTGATTGATGCTCTGATGTTGAAGCATCCGTTGCGTTGTTTGATCAACCCTTCTTTGTCTTGTATTTTAAAACATTGTTGGATTAGATGTGTAGTTGTCACATCTGTGTTATTAAATAAAATTGGCCTACAATTTTCTTATTCTTATCTGGTTGGAATTGAGGTTATGCTGGTCTCATAAAATGGGTTAAAATGGTTTTGGAACCATCTGTATAAGATGAAGATGATCTGTATCTGAAATCTGATAGGACTCACCTGTAAAACCGTGGGACCTGAGCCTGAGAGTGTGCTGGGAGACATTTATCATTTTATTTTCCTTGTTATTAGTCTATCTGAGTTTTCTGTCCATGGACTGATTTTGGCATTTTATAATTTTCTAGACGTGTATCCATTTCATCTAGGCTTTAAGTTTTATTCTTGTGTGATTGTTCATAGTATTTCCATTATTTTTGTAAATCTGTTTTTCGGCCCTTGCTACTTCATTTTTCTTTCTGCATCTGTATTTCTGAATTTGTCTAAAACTTGTTTATTTTCAGGCTCATGTAGAGTTTTGTTCATCTTACTAATCTTTAAAGAAGACCCAGCTTTTGCTCTTTTTAACCTCTTTGTCTCTATTTTTTGTTTACGTGGCTGACTTCTCACCTTTATTTCACTCTTGTCTCTTTGAGGTCACGCTCTTTTCCTAACTTCTTTTTTTGAAGGCTCAGCCTTTTAATTTGACTTCTTTCTCATTTTCTGATAAATATATTCAAAGCTGTAACATTTCTTCTAAGTATTACTTTAGTGGTGGTCCACAAATTTTGACCTGTAGTGCTTTCATTTTTATTCACTTTGTAATTTTGTATTTATTTTGTAATTTCCATTATAATTTCCTTTTTAACCGAAAGGTTATTTAATAGCGTACATCTTTTAGAGTTTTGACATTTTTCTTTAATAACTTTTCTTATGCTGTTGATGTCTGTTTTTATTGCATATGGTCAGAGAATATAGTTAACGTGACACTGACTCCCTTGGAACATGTAAGAGAACTTTGGGTGCATTTACACAGAGTGTGTTTTTGTGAATGTTCCACATGTGCTCAAAAATAATGTGTTTTTTGTTTGGGGATACATTTTTCCCTATATTATTTAGAGCTTTTTCATGTTACTTAATTCTTCCGTATCTTAGTTTTTTCCTTATAGTTTTGACAGCTGTCATGTTATATTATGTTAAGGCTATATTGTTAGGTGCACATATGATTATTATCTTTATATCTTCCTAATTAATTGTTCCCTTTTCTGGTGTATAGGTACTCTTCATCCTTTATGATGTTTTTCACCTTAAATTCTATTTGTTTTGATGTTAAAATTATTCTCCTTTTTGTTTGTTTTTTCCTTTGTTTTTAGTTTCTGTTTGCCCGATAAAGCTCCTTCGCTTTCATTGTTTCCAATCTTTCCATGTCCTTTTGCTTTAAATATGTCTATTATAGATGCATGATGCAGGATCTTGTTTTTTAAACCCAGGATGAGAGTCTGATTAGTGAATTTAACTCATGTACATTTATGAAAATTGTGATTATATTAGGGCTAATGCAATTTTATGTTTTCTTTTTACCATTCCTTTTTTGGGAGGGGGTTCTTCTTTGAAAAAAATTTTTATATTGGAGTATAGTTGATTTACAATGTTTTGTTAGTTTCAGGTGTACAGCAGAATGATTTAGTTATACATTTATGGGGGTATCTTTTCTTGTAATGTTTCATCGGGGTGAATTTCCTCTGCTGGATTTTAAAATTGTGTGGTCTATTTTATTCTTCTGAAATTCAGAATCTGGATTATTCCCGAAATTATTAAGACCCATCCATGTGTTTATTTTTTCCTGTCAGTTTCTAAAGTTTGTCAATACCTCTGTCCTGTTTCCTGTTTCACCAGCCTTCCTTCTCTCTCTTCTGGTTTTGACCACATGCTCGTTTCATGTTCTTGTTCTTGAACTCTGCCTTCACTCCTCAGGCTGTTGGACTAGTTGGCCTGTCTCTTCTAGTGCTGGCTGTTTTTCCCTGTGACCTGTTGTCGCCTAGGCCCCAGGGTATCAGCTGATTCCTTGTCCTGGGTGGGGAGGAGTTCGGTGGAAAGGGGTGTGCTCAGGGTGGAGGGCTTAGGCTGGGTGCAGTTGGCCCCTGGGGCGAGCTCCTGGTGCCTTGCTCCAGCCACACCTGTTCTCCTGGGGCTGCCTCCCTCTGATGTTATTGCCCAACCTTCACTGTGTTTCGGGATCCCCTGGGGGAGGGGTCACCCGCAGAGATTCTGATCCTGCTAGTCTTGGGTGGGCACTGGTATTTTTTTTCAAAGCTTCTCAAGACAGCAGTGGGGTATGATATAGACTGGCTCTGGTTGATCAGTGTTGAAGCTGGGAGATGGGTGCTTAGGGGTTCATTATACTCTCTGTTTACGTTTGAGGTACTGTCTGTGTACAGCTGCAAGTCTGATTACCTTCTGGCTGAGACTGACTTGACACTGACCCTTGGTACAGGATAGAGGTGAGGGGTGGGGAATGAAACCTAGCAAGAACCTGTGGGGCTCCTGGGCAGGAAGCCTTTCAAACAGTTGCTAATCAGGGAAGGGAGGGGATGCAGAGACTAGGGAGGAGCGGCCAAGAAACAATAGTGCAGCCTTGGGGCAGGTCCTGGTTCCCCCTCAAGAGATACACATAACAATATCTTTGAGCTCTTTACAGAACTAAAACCCCCAACAAATGGAAGATGTTAGCATTCTTCATTCCAGAGGAGGTCACAGTTTGATAATCTTGAGAAACTCATCAAGAGACCACCTGGGACCAGATTAAATGAGCTGCAGGCCCTGCACACACCCGTAATCTTTTTCAGCAACCCGGCCTTGAACCATTGGTATAAAACTCCTCACCAAATCCTCCCGGTTTAGGGTTTAGGGACACGGGTTTTTTTAATTTAATTTAATTTTTTTTTATTTTTGCGGTACATGGGCCTCTCACTGCTGTGGCCTCTCCCGTTGCGGAGCACAGGCTCCGGACGCGCAGGCTCAGCGGCCATGGCTCACGGGCCCAGCCGCTCCGCAGTACGTGGGATCTTCCCGGACCGGGGCACGAACCGGTGTCCCCTGCATCGGCAGGCGGACTCTCAACCACTGCGCCACCAGGGAAGCCCGAGACACACAGTTTTGAGGGGCACGAGCCTGCTGTGTGCCCCTTTGCCTGGCAGAGCAATAAAGCTATTCTTTTCTACTTAACCCAGAACTCTGTCTCCGAGATTCGATTTGGCACAGTGCACAGAGACCGAGTTTTCCACGTCAGGAATAGAAGAGGCTAGCTGGGGCTGCCAGACATTGACTATGACTTATGTGGCATGTATTCTATTTCTCTTGGAAAGCGCTGTTTCATCTAGACCCTGGTTCTCCAGTGGTCCATGAACCAGGAGCAGCAGCAGCAGCAGCAGCAGCTGGGAACTTGTGAGGAATGCAGAGCCTCAGGCCCCACCCCAGACGGACTGAGTCAGAATCCACATTTTTATGAAATCCTAGGTGATTCATATGCACATTAAAGTTTGAGAAGCACTGGTCTAGGTCTTTTTAAAGGGATGGTTGGTTTCATTTAATTCCTATTTTAATAAGAGTGACTCCTCCCTTATCATCCCAGTGGAGCTTTCCAGAACAGAGAACTGCTCAGAACTGCTCAGCCAGTGCTCTGAGCAGCTAGGAAAGGTGCACACCGTCTATGCGGTTATGCAAGGGAGGCCCTCAGGCCCTCTCCCAAGCCTGTTTTAAATCTACCTCCTTTTTTTTCTTTCTTTTTTAACATCTTTATTGGAGTATGATTGCTTTACAGTGTTGTGTTAGTTTCTGCTGTATAAGGAAGTGAATCAGCTATACAGATGCATATATCCCCGTATCCCCTCCCTCTTGTGTCTCCCTCCTACCCTCCTTATCCCACCCCTATAGGTGGTCACAAAGCACCAGCTGATGTCCCTGTGCTATGCGGTTGCTTCCCACTAGCTATCTATTTTACATTTGGTAGTGTATATATGTCCATGCCACTCTCTTACTTCGTCCCAGCTTACCCTTCCCCCTCCCCATGTCCTCAAGTCCATTCTCTAGTAGGTCTGTGTCTTTATTCCCGTCTTGCCCCTAGGTTCTTCATGACTTTTTTTTTTTTTTAGATTCCATATATATGTGTTAGCATATAGTATTTGTTTTTCTCTTTCTGACTTACTTCACTCTGTATGACAGACTCTAGGCCCATCCACCTCACTACAAATTACTCAGTTTCATTTCTTTTTATGGCTAATATTCCATTGTGTATATGTACCACATCTTCTTTATTCATTCATCTGTTGATGGACACTTAGGTTGCTTCCATGTCCTGCCTATTGTAAATAGTGCTGCAGTGAACATTTTGGTACATGACTCTTTGAATTATGGTTTTCTCCGGGTATATGCCCAGTAGTGGGATTGCTGGTTCATATGGTAGTTCTATTCTTAGTTCTTTAAGGAAGCTCCATACTGTTCTCCATAGTGGCTGTATCAATTTACATTCCCACCAGCATTGCAGAAGGGTTCCCTTTTTTCCACACCCTCTCCAGCATTTATTGTTTGTAGATTTTTTGGTGATGGCCATTCTGACCTGTATGAGGTGATACCTCATTGTAGTTTTGATTTGCATTTCTCTAATGATTAGTGATGTTGAGCATCTTTTCATGTGTTTGTTGGCAATCTTTATATCTTTGGAGAAATATCTGTTTAGGTCTTCTGCCCATTTTTGGATTGGGTTGTTTGTTTTTTTGATACTGAGCTGTATGGGCTGCTTATATATTTTGGAGATTAATCCTTTGTCCGTTGCTTCGTTTGCAAAGATTTTCTCCCATTCTGAGGGTTGTCTTTTCCTCTTGTTTATGGTTTCCTTTGCTGTGCAAAAGCTTGTAGGTTTCATTAGGTACCATTTGTTTATTTTTATTTCCATTTCTCTAGGAGGTGGGTCAAAAAGGATCTTGCTGTGATTGATGTCATAGAGTGTTCTGCCTGTGTTTTCGTCTAAGAGTTTTATGCTGTCTGGCCTTACATTTCGGTCTTTAATCCATTTTGAGTTTATTTTTGTGTAAGGTGTTAGGGAGTGTTTTAATTTCATTCTTTTACATGTAGCTGTCCAGTTTTCCCAGCACCGCTTATTGAAGAGGCTGTCTTTTCTCCCTTGTATATTCTTGCCTCCTTTATCATAGATAAGGTGACCATATGTGCATGGGTTTATCTCTGGGCTTTCTGTCCTGTTCCATTGATGTATATTTCTGTTTTTGTGCCAGTACCATACTGTCTCGATTACTGTAGCTTTATAGTATAGTCTGAAGTCTGGGAGCCTGATTCCTCCAGCTCCATTTTTCTTTGTTAAGATTGTTTTGGCTATTTGGGGTCTTTTGTGTTTCCATACAAATTGTGCAATTTTTTTGTTCTAGTTCTGTGAAAAATGCCATTGGTAGTTTGATAGGGATTTCATTAAATCTATAGATTGCTTTGGGTAGTATAGTCATTTTCACAGTGTTGATTCTTCCAATCCAAGAACATAGTATATCTCTCCATCTGTTTTATCATCTTTAATTTCTTTCATCAGTGTCTTATAGTTTTCTGAATACAGGTCTTTTGTCTCCTTAGGTAGGTTTATTCCTAGGTATTTTATTCTTTTTGTTGCAATGGTAAATGGGAGTGCTTCCTTAATTTCTCTTTCAGAGTGTACAGGAATGCAAGAGATTTCTGTGCATTAATTTTGTATCCAGCTACTTTACCAAATTTATTGATTAGCTCTAGTAGTTTTCTGGTAGCATCTTTAGGATTCTCTATGTATAGTATCATGTCATCTGCAGTGACAGTTTTACTTCTTCTTTTCCGATTTGGATTCCTTTTATTTCTTTTTCTTCTCTGTTTGCTGTGGCTAAAACTTCCAAAACTATGTTGAATAATAATGGTGAGAGTGGGCAACCTTGTCTTGTTCCTGATCTTAGAGGAAATGGTTTCAGTTTTTCACCATTGAGAACGATGTTGGCTGTGGGTTTGTCATATATGGCCTTTGTTATGTTGAGGTAGGTTCCCTCTGTGCCTACTTTCTGGAGAGTTTTTATCATAAGTGGGTATTGAATTTTGTCAAAAGCTTTTTCTACATCTATTGAGATTATCATATGGTTTTTATCCTTCAGTTTGTTAACATGGTGTATCACATTGCCTGATTTGCATATATTGAAGAATCCTTGCATTCCTGGGATAAACCCCACTTGATCATGGTGTATGATCCTTTTAATGTGCTGTTGGATTTTGTTTGGTAGTATTTTGTTGAGGATTTTTGCATCTATGTTCATCAGAGATATTGGCCTGTAATTTTCTTTTTTATGTGACATCTTTGTCTGGTTTTGGTATCAGAGTGATGGTGGCCTCATAGAGTGAGTTGGAGAGTGTTCCTCCCTCTGCTATATTTTGGAAGAGTTTGAGAAGGATAGGTGTTAGGTCTTCTCTAAATGTTTGATAGAATTCGCCTGTGAATCCATCTGGTCCTGGGCTTTTGTTTGTTGGAAGATTTTTAATCACAGTTTCAATTTCAGTGCTTGTGATTGGTCTGTTTATATTTTCTATTTCTTCCTGGTTCAGTCTCAGAATGTTGTGCTTTTTTAAGAATTTGTCCATTTCTTCCAGGTTGTCCTTTTTATTGGCATAGAGTTGCTTGTAGTAATCTCTCATGATCCTTTGTATTTCTGCAGTGTCAGTTGTTACTTCTCCTTTTTCATTTCTAATTCTATTGATTTGAGTCCTCTCACTTTTTTTCTTGATGAGTCTGGCTAATGGTTTATCCATTTTGTTTGTCTTCTCAAAGAACCAACTTTCAGTTTTATTGATCTTTGCTATTGTTTGCTTCATTTATTTCTCATCTGATCTTTATGATTTCTTTCCTTCTGCTAACTTTGGGTTTTTCGGTTCTTCCTTCTCTAATTGCTTTAGGTGTGAGGTTAGGGTGTTTGTTGGAGATTTTTCTTGTTTCCTGTGGTAGGATTGTATGGCTATAAACTTCCCTCTTAGAACTGCTTTTGCTGCATCCCATAGGTTTTGGGTCGTCGTGTTTTCATTGTGATTTGTTTCTAGGTATTTTCTGATTTCCTCTTTGATTTCTTCAGTGATCTCTTGGTTATTTAGTAGTGTATTGTTTAGCCTCCATGTGTTTGTATTTTTTACAGATTTTTTCCTGTAATTGATATCTAGTCTCATAGCGTTGTGGTTGGAAAAGATACTTGATACAATTTCAGTTTTCTTAAATTTACTGAGGCTTGATTTGTGACCCAAGATATGGTCTATCCTGGAGAATGTTCTGTGAGCACTTGAGAAGAAAGTGTATTCTGTTGTTTTCGGATGGAATGTCCCATAAATATCAGTTAAGTCCATCTTGTTCAATGTGTCATTTAAAACTTGTTTTCCTTTTGTATTTTCATTTTGGATGATCTGTCCATTGGTAAAAGTGGGGTGTTAAAGTCCCCTACTATTATTGTGTTACTGTCAATTTCCCCTTTTATAGCTGTTAGCATTTGCCTTATGTATTGAGGTGCTCCTGTGTTGGATGCATAAATATTTACAACTGTTATATCTTCTTCTTGGATTGATCCCTTGATCATTATGTAGTGTCCTTCTTTGTCTCTTGTAATAGTCTTTATTTTGAAATCTTTTTTGTCTGATATGAGAATTGCTACTCCAGCTTTCTTTTGACTTCCATTTGCATAGAATATCTTTTTCCATCCCCTCACTTTCAGTCTGTATGTGTCCCTAGGTCTGAAGTGGGTCTCTTGTAGACAGCATATGTACAGGTCTTGTTTTTGTATCCATTCAGCCAGGCTATGTCTTTTGGTTGGAACATTTAATCCATTTACATTTAAGGTAATTATCGATACATATGTTCCTATTACCATTTTCTTAATTGTTTTGGGTTTGTTTTTGTAGGTCTTTTCCTTCTCTTGTGTTTCCTGCCTAGCAAAGTTCTTTTAGCATTTGTTGTAAAGCTGGTTTGGTGGTGTTGAATTCTCTTAACTTTTGCTGATCTGTAAAGATTTTAATTTCTTTGTCGAATCTGAATGAGATCCTTGCTGGGTAGAGGAATCTTGGTTGTAGGTTTTTCCCTTTCAACACTTTAAATATGTCCTGCCAGTCCCTTCTGGCTTGCAGAGTTTCTGCTGAAAAATCAGCTGTTAACCTTATGGGGATTCCCTTGTATGTTATCTGTTGCTATTCCCTTGCTGCTTTTAATACTTTTTCTTTAATTTTTAATATTTTGATTAATATGTGTCTCGGCGTGTTTCTGTTTGGGTTTATCCTGTATGGGACTCCCTGTGCTTCCTGGACTTGATTGACTATTTCCTTTCCCATGTTAGGGAAGTTTTTGACTATAATGTCTTCAAATATTTTTTCAGACCCTTCTTTTTCTCTTCTTCTTCTGGGACCCCTGTAATTCAAAGGTTGGTGCGATTAGTGTTGTCCCAGAGGCTCTCAGACTGTCCTCAGTTCTTTTCATTCTCTTTTCTTTATTCTGCTCCCTGGCGGTTATTTCCACCATTTTAACTTCCAGCTCACTCATCTGTTCTTCTGCCTCAGTTATTCTGTTATTGATTCCTTCTAGAGTATTTTTTGTAAATTTTTTTTTTTTTTGGCGGTACGCGGGTCTCTCACCACTGCGGCGTCTCCCGCGGCGGAGCACAGGCTCCGGACGCGCAGGCCCAGTGGCCATGGCCCATGGGCCCAGCCGCTCCGCGGCACATGGGATCCTCCCAGACCGGGGCACGAACCCGCGTCCCCTGCATCGGCAGGTGGACTCCCAAACACCGCGCCACCAGGGAAGCCCCTAGAGTATTTTTAATTTCAGTAATTGTGTTGTTCATCACTGTTTGTTTGCTCTTTAGTTCTTCTAGATCCTTCTTAAATGTTTCTTGTATTTGCTCCATTCTGTTTCCGAGATTTTGGATCATCTTTACTCTCATTACTCTGTAAACCTATCTCCTTTTTGACGCACAGTTCTGATAGTATCAATTATCTGATATTCAAGGTCCTAACGTATTAAAACAACAAATTGGAAGAAGGCAAGGGAAGTCCCAGTGGCAGTACCAGAGGTCCGCTTGGGAGTAGGAGACCAGAAGACAAGATTGCAGGCTGGGGCTGTTTGCTGGAGAGGCAGCTCCTCCCCTGTGGAGGTTGTTGAAGAACATAGGGATTCACTGCAGATTTCAGCACTGACCTTCAGTATGATTTGTCTGAGCCACTAGGAAGGGACTAGCTGACGTTGTGATGAATATACCTACCACAGCCATCGCGTGGGGAAGGTAGTATTGTCACCAGTGACGTAGCACGTGTCAGGGCCAAGACCGGAGACAAACGCTTGTTTGGAGAATGCACTTTGGGGAGCGTCTCCTCCACTCATTGTGCTGGGTCCCTGGCACAGTGTCCCCTGGTGGTGGCAGCTCTCAGCGTGAGAACGTGGGGTTCCTAGGTGGCCTGCCTTTGGGTGGCCCAGACCCACCGGCCCATCTCACTTGGCATCTCCATTTACTGGCTGTGTGACCTTGGGCACTTAACCTGCTTCCTCTGTACAATGGTGATAATAAAGCTACTTACTCTCTAGGGGACTTGCTGAGACTCAGTTTAGGACAGAACCCGATACACTATCCTAAGTGTCTTTTAGCCTCAAAATGACGAAGTCAAGGAAAGGATGTAGTGTTGGCAGCTCACCAAGAGACACCACCGCCTTCTAGTAAAAGCGTAATACCGGTGACCCAGATGGCAGTGTCCTATGTCAGTGTCAGTACTGCCGTCTGGGTCACCGACTACGTGTCGGTGTGTTGTTTACTACTTTTATTTCTTTTATGCTTTTCCCCAGAGATTGTTTTCCCCTTATACGATGAAAAATATCTGCCTACACGTTAAACCCACCTCAGTTTGAATAACGCATTAAGGCAAAAGCGTGCCTCTGGGTGTGAGGAGCTCGCACATTGCGTGTTCAGCAGGCGAATGAAAAATGTGAGTCATGCAGTACTTGTCACCTTTGGCTTCTGGCATTTGGTGGCAGACTTCCGACAGAGAGGAGGAATTGCTGAGTGGAAACGCTCTCGGATCCAGACAGTGAGAGGATCCTTCCAGAGAAGCCGCTTCATTCTCAGCACTGACTGGGACGAGTGATTATTTGAATATTTTTCCTCCTCCTGTTTTCTCAGCCTGCTGGGCCTACACGGGGGCCAAATTCATCCCGAATTTACCACTTCTGTGCAGACTGAGGCTCTGTGCTCCCCGGATGGGCTTCCCCCTAAGGATGAGAACCATTTCTGGTACCTTCTAAAATGCACAGCAGATAGAAGCCGTAGAGTGTGTAGACCAATAGGATACTTGCAGGGCATCTCTCTGCCCGTGTAGAGAGCTTGGGTTTGCTCTCTCTGGTGTATTTAAGATTAAATACATTCAAGATGTACAACTTCTTCTTCTTTTCTTTTTTTTTCTGGCTCTTCTTCCAGCCATGAGCAGGAAAAGGTACTGTGCCTTGTGACTTACCTGTCGGGCTTGGAGTTCTGTTTTCTTGGCAAAGATCTTGAAGACTGTTTCCAAGTAGGTTTTTCTTCCTTGGCAGGAGATTTGGGCTCTTGGGTGGTCAACCCTGTCCTTGTCTGCAGGGGAGCTGAGTTGGGGGTTTGGGAGAGTGGGCAGAGTGGCTAATGTGGGTGCTCTGTCCTCTCTCAAGTAGTTTTGAATGGAGCGGCGCCACTGGCTGAATTTTGAATGTAGGAAGTTCATATAAAGCACACTTTGATCTGACTTGTAGATAGATGATAGAACTGAAATTTGGAGAAGGTGGTCAGATAGTTGTACAGAATATGCGATCAGCAAGGGTTTCAGAAGCAAAGTCAGAAAAATCTGGTAAAAGATCTTGGGTGACAAGGAGAAAAGAATGCAACGCTCAAGCCTCCATGGTTCCCTGCTGCGCAGGTGCCCCGAGGTGTCTGGCAGGCCCAGAACTCCAGGAAGTGGAGGCCAAGGTTGGCTCACATGTGCAGGCCTCCTGGGCTACGGTTTCAGGCCTGGCAGCCCTGGGCAGCCTCCTCCACCTGACATTTCCAACCCAGGTAGGGGCAAAGCTCCCAGGTTCAGCCATTTGCAAATAGGTCACGGATGAGAGAGGTTTGGGAGTGGAAACAGTTATAAGGCAGAATTAATGCTTTTCCACGTGGCCCCTATGGTTATCACAGTTTAAAATTGTTCAAGGTTCCAAAAAAAAAAGTTGTACATCTTGAGTGTATTTAATCTTAAAATAAAAAATTGTCGAAAGGTAATCATTGTTTTTGTATATTTTCTTTCTTTCAGAACACTTAATTTTCATTTTTTCTCAGAGTTCTCTAAGGCTCAGTATTTTTTTCTTAATTATTAAAAATTTTTTTTTTTTTTTTTTAATTTTTATTTTTTGGGCCATGCCTCATAGCTTGCGGGATCTAAGTTCCCCCGACCGGGGATCGAACCCTTGCCCCCTGCAGTGGAAGCACGGAGTCCTAACCACTGGTCCGCCAGGGAAGTCCAGGAAGTCTCCTCTTGGTTCGTCTCTGCTCCTTTTTTCTCTTGTTTTGGTCCCAGTTAGAAATTTCCTGAAATGTCTGGTGACATTTCATCATCTGTCTCTATATAAGAGCAAGGCACTAGCATGCTTATGATGGAAGCTCGTGTATGTGTGTCTTGAGGGGGTGGTTTTGGGGGGCAGTCGACTGGTGGCCTTCGCTGTAAGTGATCAGCCCCGGTGCTTTGCTGGGGGGAGTCCCCCAAGTGTCCGTGTCTGTGCTCTTTTCTCCTGGGCTTGACAGTTTCTCCCTTGAATGTCCTGGGTTCCCTGCCTGGTGGGGTCGTTGAGCCTGGAAGTCTGACGGCCTGTCTCTTGAGGCTGAGCTGTGAGCTTCCTCTGGTCTGTGAAGTCAGCTGTGGCGGGTTCAGCAGCTGGAAAGCTTCTAGGATTCGGTGGACTTCTCCTTCGCAACTCTCTCCTGTGAGACTAGACCTTACTGTTCCGGAGGGAGCAGAGAGAGCTTGGGTGTCAAGATGCCGTTTTTTTAAGCTGGAAGTCACACGTTTTCAAGATGCCTCACTTAATGTATGGGGTAAAGCTGTTGTGTCTGTGACGACACCGGTTTTCTAGGAGACACGTCATAGCAATCTTCTGGGAGCTCCTTCCAGCCAGCCTGCCCTGAGTGACACGTCATTAACACACGCTGGGGATCATCTTCAGAGGGCTTTGTGAAATGCCTCGAACCGTGGGCTCACTAGCGTAAGAGCCTTGATTGTGATGGGAAGAAAGAAGCCGTGTGGGCTTTGGAACCCAAGGCCTGGGTTCAAATCCTCCACCTTCCTAACTGGGTTGTCATAAAAACAAAAAGGGAATATATGTGAAGTGTCTGCCGGTAGCTGCTCTGTAAATGGGAGCTGTTATTAACCGGAACATCCTTACTGGACTGAGCAGTGGCACCCCCATCTTGCATTTAGGTGGCACCTCATTCTCAGTAGTGGTTATTCACACACACACTCAGAGGAACTCAGAACGGACTTGGCTTGGACTGTAATGCTCAGCTGCAGGGGTCACGTCCCTCCCTCCCTGCTATTTCGTCGTCTTGCCTCTCGCCTGTAATCTTCCCCAACACATTGATGCTCCACTTCCTGCCTCAGAGCTCACTCTTCCCCCCTTTTGCTGCGGGTGGACCCCATCCCTTGGAGCCCCCAGCTCAGGCCCTGCCTCCCTGTGAAGGCCTTTCTGCCTTCCCAGCCCCAGGAGCTCCATCTCCTCGGAAACCCCTCCTTCCTCTGTGGTGATACTGAGCCCCATTCATCTGTCTTGGTGGCCTTGCCTGCCAGGGGCCACCGTGAGGGGCACGGCTCTCTCCGTAGAGTCTGGTCATTTCTCCTCAATTGACCAAGGAAACAAGGCTTGGGGAGAGGTGTAGGGTTTTACCTGAATTTACAGGTGGCACAATGGGAGAGTCACCCGTGGGTTTGCAGGAATTTTGCCATTTAAGTCACAACATTCAGTCTGGTACTTTGTGCTGACCGTAAGTTTTAAGTTGTCAATGATACATGATGACCAGAATGTTACTCCTCAGTTGCAGTTTGTTTCTTTCACTGGCATCGCATCTTCATCCTTTCTCTGCCCTATCCTTGATGTTTTATCGGAGCCAGTGTTCCCCATTCCCTAACTGAAGGCTCTGCAGGCCGGCCCAGCCAGGAGTCTGGTGGGTCTGGAAAGTAACGGGGACGCCACAGAAAGATGGTGGCAGCATACTCCATTCCCTCTGGATGGAAACCCTTCCGAGGGCTGGGCCTCTCTCAGCCGGACAGACGCAGCCACGCAATCTGTTTCCTGCAGGCCCGAGGGAATGCTTCCTCCTTGCGGTTAGTGACTTCAAAAGCAGCCCCAGTCACACAAAGTTCAACTGTTTCTCCAATTTTGGGGACGTTGGGGCAGCCTGTCGCGCTTTGAGGAGAAGCCTCCTTCTTACCCCTCTTCTCTCTGGTTCCCTCTTCATCATTAAACCGAAACTGCTTTCTTGCAGCGGGGCGAGTGCTGCAGTCCCTCCTCGGGCCTCGTCCTCCGTGACCCCCGCCTCCTCGGGCTCCCACGTGTGCAGACGGCCCGGCCCCGGGTGTCAGAACCCACCCTCCCCGGTCAGGCCTCTGCTCGTGCTGCCCCCTCCCTCCCTCTGCATCCTTCTCCCCTCGGCCTCTGAAGTCCTGCTGCCCGGATTAAGTTCCTGTTTCTGTTTGAATGAAGCCCTTCCGATCCCCTCCAGCAGATGGAATCTGTCCTCCTCTGACCCCCAGGGGCGCTCCTGGCCTGCCCTATATTTCTGCCCTCACTGCACCTAGGATTACGGCCCTCCGGGTCCTTGTTTTATGCCGGGTCAGCTTATCAGCGCGAGCTGTGCTTCGCTGGGACTCAGCACCTCCCACGGTGCCTCGCATAGAATAGGCATAGCATTCAATAAATGTCATAGTTTTGAAATATCTGTTGAAATAAAAAGAAATGCTTTTTTTTTTTTCCAGGAGTCAAAATGCATGGCTTTCATCCACTTTCAACACATAAAAGATGTTTTCAACACAGAAAGGCCTTTCACTGCTCTTAATAGTCAGCTTCTGGAATGATGTGGACTAGAGTGAAAGATGAGGATGAGCCCCTCTGAAATCAGCTGTTTTGAATTAAATAAAGCAGAGTGAGGATGGAATCAGGTGAAGTGAGAGGATGGGATTTAACCAGAGGAGGATTAACGTGCTGGGTACCTTGGAGCTCTGAGGGCCTGTCTTCCCACACATGAGATGGGAAGGGACGGACAGGGCTGGGCTGGCCCCACTCCTCCCCCGACCAGCCTGTTACCCCCTTACCTGGACTTAGGTCAGAACGACTTAGCCCTCCTGCGGCTTCGCAGAATTGCAAGGAAGTTTCTAGGATTTTTTTTTTCTTATTTCTTTTGGGTTTTTTGGGGGGGATGGGGGGGGTCAGGGTTTTTTCCCTTAGCTGTTCTTCCTGGTGATTTTCGGAGATCAGCTTCATCGGTAAGGATGCTGGGGCCAGGGAGCGAGGAGGCCCCAGGCCCTCGCTGCTCCGTGGACGTGTGTTTGCACTGGATGGACTGTGCGTCCGTGTCCCGTGCTCTCAGTTTCCCTGCCTGCTCCACCTGAGCATGGGGGCTTGGATGCTCTGCGTCCAGTAGCCAACTTTGCAGAGTCTGCATGTTTAGCTGTCCATGTGAAAACAGACTAGCGACACTAAATACGATGGGAATTCCCTGGTGGTCCAGTGGTTAGGACTCGGTGCTTTCACTGCTGAGGGTGCGCGTTCAGTCCCTCATCTGGGAACTAAGATCCCGCAAGCCGCACGGTGTAGCCAAAAAGTAAATGAATGAATGAATAAAGAGACAAAATAAAATAAAATCACTAAATATGAAGCCAACCTACTCAGGCCTTTCAGGACATGCTGAACTGACCTCTGTCTCAGTGAGGCCAGGCAGCCCCAGTCTGATCGTGAAAGTGGTGGAGGTGACTCTCCCCTGCCTGAGGCAGGCTGTTTCATAAACTTCACCAACAGGTGAGTGGGGCTTCTTGTCTCCATTCTGGCTGGGGACGAGCCAAGGCCTTGGCGTTGGTCAGCTGATAGAACTGACCCTGGAAGATTCTGGGGCCTCCAGGTTGGCCGACTTGCCGGCGCTGCCGCTGACTTTGCTCCCATGTGGTCCCTCCCGTCAGGCCTGTCCCCTGTGGGCGGGTGGGCGCCGGGCGCTGGCAGTTCTCACGGGAGCTGAGTGGCCCCCATACAGCCAGCCGTTCCCGCGGTGCCGTCTAGAGGGTCACCTGGGGCTGCTTCAGGAGTGCGGTCCAGTGTGGGTCAGTGTTTGCATCAACGACCCTGGGTCTGACGTTTTAACTGAGGGCTTTTAAAATTTTTTTTCTCGATCCCACGCCCCCTGCATTGGAAGCTCGGCGTCTTAACCACTGGACCACCAGGGAAATCCTTAACTGAGTGCCGAGATCGGCTCCGCTCAGTACAGGGCTAATGCTGGAACCAAGAGGATTTTAAAACCCGACACTGTATTTCAGTTGTTACCGAGGAGGAGGGCTCATTACCAGGGAACTGATGAAAAAAAAAATACAGTATCTAGATTCCCGAAGGCTGTGGCAAAGCTGCGGCAGCTTGTAAGCAGGCAAATGGACAGAAGTCTCGCCCACAGCGTTTTGGTTTCTGCTTTGGGGGTGGTGACGGGGGTTCCACTGCAGGGCCGGCTTTGGTTTGCCTCGATGTGTTTTACTTCCTTCAGGTCTCAGATGTCCCCTTCCCGCCCCTTATAAACTAGCACCCCCTCTTGGCCCCTCACCCCGCCCCCCGACCTTTTCTTCTGCAGTGACTTATTGTCATGTGAGCCACTATTTATAAAAGCTGCCCCCTCCCCCCTGTGTGAACTGTGGTGCCTTAATGAAGGTACACATTGGCCCTTAGAACTGCAACGGCTTTTAATCGCAAGAATGTCCTCTTACTTATCCATGGATTGTGAAAACACTTGTACCTTTTCTTTGTTGAAGAAATCCAGTAACGTTAGGCTTTATAGATTCAAAGTAGGTCAGATGGCTAGCGATCGGCATCCAGCGTGTCTTTGGAAATGGGAAGCTAAAGTCTTTGAGGCTGTGTTTTTGTTTATCCCCTTATCATTCAAGTGACTGGGCGGAGGCTGCGTTTGCAGTGGCTGCCGACCAGGGGTTAAGGGCAGAGCTGCAGGGAAACTAAGTTAAGGCTTCCCTCCCTCCACCTGAGCTGCGAGGGAGGCGGGCTTATGATTAACTCAGCGCTGTCTTAAATGCAATTTCTGGGGGCTGAAAACATTAACTTTTAAAAATGATTTAAAATTACCAATTGACCATATCCGGGGCCGAACCTGCATGATTCAGCTCCTTTTAAAAATATCTTTTCTCAACAGATTGCTTCCTTAACATTTTAATTTGTTGATCATAAAGGAAGCTTGCCAAATATTAGCCGTTCTTTTCCATTTCCTACAGCTTCAAGCTTTCCTTATTTGGCATATTTCAGTGGAACTGTAAGGTCACTCCCTATTTTTCTTCCCAAATAACTATATTTATTACTGTCAAGTATTGGCGGGTTTGATCCAGCTGTCATCAGAATGTTTGGAAATACTGTTTTTTGCCAGAACGCTGATTTAATGATCTAATACTGACATGGCTTGTTTTCTCTGCTGACTTGATAACTTGTTCAATAAGCTGCCCTCTTTTTTTTTCTTGCCATAAGCTTTATGGGGCAAGTGTCTTTTTTATTTTTCTTTTGCCTTGTGGGATCTTAGTTCCCTGACCAGGGATCAAACCCGTGCCCCCTGCAGTGGAAGCACGGAGTCCTAACCACTGGACCACCAGGGAATTCCCAGTGTCTTAAAGACAGTCATAGAAAGGTTTTTTTTTTTTTTTCCTTTCTTTTCTTCCCCCCCCCCCCCCCCTTTCCTTCCTCCTCTTTCTTTTTTTGGAGAAGACCTAGATGGTAACAAAACTCTCCTTGAAGAAGCTGGCGTTGCTGCTGCCTGGTATTTTGGAGAGTACTTAAGACAGTTTTTCCTAGTGAAACCTTTCAAATATACACCAGAGCAGAGGCAGCTCTAGTGAACCCCCATGTACCATCACCGGCTTTACCAGTTAACGGCTCACGGCCTGTCTAATTTCATCCCTACCCTCACCTGTTTCTAGAATTTTGAAAAGGCTATCGTATTATTTTATCCATAAACATTTCAGTATGTATCTCTGGAAGATGATGCGTCTGTCTTTTTTTTAAAACACCGTAATACCATGACCACACCTAAAAGATAACGCTGTGAAAAAGGCGTTTCACCTGAGTGGCACAGAAGTGAGACAGTCCGTGGGTGTCTCGGGGGAGAGGTGGCCTGGCCCAGGGCTCTGCCCTCACCTGCTCCAGGGCCTGCGGCTGGTTACTGCTCTTTCTCGAGACTTAGTTGCTTCATCCAGAAAACCAGATGCACTAGTTCTTCTGTCTGTCTCTGAAAATCTTCCTTTTTTATTTCTTTATTTTTTTTTTTTTTGCGGTACGCGGGCCTCTCACTGTTGTGGCCTCTCCCGCTGCGGAGCACAGGCTCCAGACGCGCAGGCTCAGCGGCCATGGCTCACGGGCCCAGCCGCTCCGCGGCACGTGGTATCTTCCCGGACCGGGGCACGAACCCGTGTCCCCTGCATCGTCAGGTGGACTCTCAAACACTGCGCCACCAGGGACGCCCCTTAATCTTCCTTCTTTTAAAAAATATTTCACACGTATGTATATATTTTTTAGTTTATTTCTTATTGTGTATAGTTGACTCATCTCTGAAAATCTTGAGTCTCTGAACGTGTGAGGTGCTGCCTTGCTTCAGAATCGGTCCCCCAGCCCCGGGGAAGGAGGGGATGGGCAGGCACTTTACTGTGTCGGGTTCTGCCTCCTTCCTGCCAGCTGTGGGAGTTTGAATGTTTGACTCCAGCTGCTTCCATCTGGTAGCTGGACGGGTGCTCCCGGTCATCTCTTTTATCCTGGCAGTGTTTCACGGGCCACGGATTCTCCTTTGTTGCCCGTGCTGATCATCTGAAACTCTGCGTAATAGTTGCTTCTCAAAGTGGAGGCTGTTTTCCATATTTAGTGGTTAGCGGTTAAGGGTCAGGAACAGGTGTCACATTTGCAACCCATTTTCACCCCAGTCTTTTGGAACTGAAATGTTTTAGTTATTTGAATCGAACAGACTGCCTGGCACTGCCGCAGATGCTGGGGCTACAAAGCTCGTTTGGTGCTGGCTGGACCTCCGGGAGCCCCGTCTGCGGGGAGAGGACGGGTGCCCAGTGCCTTAACTGCTACGGGGGGAGGCCTCACCAGGTGTAGGGCTTGGGTGCAGGGCTGGGGCGGGGTGGGCAGCAGGTCCCGATTTGGTGGTAACGGTGCTGCTGGGCCTTGAAGCATGAGTGGGATTTCTGTACATCCAGGCTGTTGGGCGGTGGTGGGTAGTCATGTGTCTGACACCCGTAATCCCACTACCAGGGTTAGGATCACCGTTAACGCTGTGATTCATTTGGATATTTCTGCATGGATACATGGATTTCTGCTCTCCACTCATGCAGTCAGCAACTCAAGAAACACGTCTTGAGCATCTACATGCCAGACTCTCTTCTTGGTTCTGGGGTGGTAGGGAGAGGTCGAGGCGATTCCTGCCCTCAAGGAGCTTACACTCTGGAAGGTTTACATGGTGAATCGTACCATGTAGTAGATGCCATTTGTATTCTGTTTAGTTCACTTTACAGATTACACTAGGCTGCGCATGGATTACTCGCCTGCCCTTCCAGCCTGCTGTTGCCCTTCAGCTTGACAGAGAACAGCTGTCTGTGAAATGTGACCCTGACAGGCCAGCCCGCTCCCCGCCACCATCCCCCAACCCAGGCTCAGAAGGTGTTCAGGGAAGGCTTTCAGCTGGTGGGCTCCGGACCTGCCCCCTTTCCCTTTAAGTTGCCTGTAAAAGGGTGGGGTTTTCCTCTTTTTGAGTAATTATACTGACTCTGTATGCATCGAGGAACATATTTAAAATCCGGGTATGATTTGCAACCCAAGCATGCCCTTAAATCATTTCATTACCAGGGTTGGTATGGGGGCAAGTGTTGTGTTGGTTTTCTTACAGTTTACAGTTTATGTGCTCGAAAATGTCACATCTGAAGTTTAATGCCCAGAAAGGATAAGAGCCTTTATTGTTCAGTGTACCTGGAAAATGTGGCTCCAAATTCGAACACAAACCCAAACAGAAGAGCAGAATGAAGCCCTTTGCACCCACTACCCAGCTTCAGTCATGTTTCACTTATGGCCAACTTTGTTTTAGCTGGACTTTGTCCTTCTCTACCCAACTTAATTTTGAAACCAATCCCAGGCCCCATATTCTTACTTCATCCATAAATATTTCAGTGTGTATCTTTAAGAGATAAGGACTTTAAACCACAGTACCGTTATCATACCTACCCCGCAAATGGCAGAAAATCGGTAATATCAACTATCCAGTCCGTACTCAAATTTCTGTTTTCTCATAAATGTCATTTAAAAAAATCTGTTTGAATGAGAATCCAAGTAAGATCCCTATATTGGGATTGGTTCGTACATCTTTTAGTCTTTTAAGTCTCTTAATCAGCCGGTTCCCACCCCCCTTGTAATCTGTTTCTGAATCTGAAGATCAGATTTGCATTTTTTGTTTGTTTTTCATTTTTTTGGCTAGGTTCCTTCCTAGGTGATGGTATGTGTTTCAGGAGGTCAGGGGTACGCTATTTATGTGTAATACAGGGTTTTTTCCTTTCTAATGTTTTAAATTACAGAATACATATAAAATGTACCATCTTAACTATTTTTAAGTGTACAGTTCAGTGGCATTAAGTACATTCATATTGTGTAACCATCCGCAGCTTCCATTCATAGCACTCTTCTCATCTTGCAAAACAGAAACTGTACCCATTACACACTAAGTCTCCATCTCCCCCTCCTCCCAGCCCCTGGCACCCACCACTCTACTTTGTGTATCTGTGAGTTTGACTACCGTAGGGACCTCATAGAAGTGGAATCTTGCAGTATTTGTCTTTTTGTGACTCACTTATTTCACTCAGCACGTTGTCCTCAAGGCTCATCCGTGTTGTAGCAGGTGCCAGAATGTCCTTCCTTTTTAAGGCTGCATAATATTCCATTGTATGGATGGAGCACATTTTGTTTATCCTTTCATGCATGGGTGGACACGGGTTGCTTCCAAGTTGTAGCTATTGTGAATAATGCTGCTCTGAACAAGGGTGTACAAATAACTCTTTGAAACCTTGCTTTCACTTCTTTTGAATATATCTACACCTAGGAGTGGATTTGCTGAATCACATGGTATTCTATTTTTAACAACTTGACGAACCGCCATGCTCTTTTCCACAGTGGCTGCACCATTTTATGTTCCCATCAACAGGGTACCAGGTGTCTTTCTTTTTTAAAAAATTTATTTATTTAATTTATTTATTTTTGGCTGCGTTGGGTCTTCGTTGCTGTGCACGGGCTTTCTCCAGTTTCGGTGAGCAGGGGCTACTCTTCGTTGCGGTGTGTGGGCTTCTCATTGCGGTGGCTTCTCTTGTTGCAGAGAACGGGCTCTAGGCACACAGGATTCAGTAGTTGTGGCTCGTGGCCTCTGGAGTGCAGGCTCAGTAGTTGTGGCGCACGGGCTTAGTTGCTCTGCAGCATGTGGGATCTTCCCGGGCCAGGGCTCGAACCCGTGTCCCTTGCATTGGCAGGTGGATTCTTAACCACTGTGCCACCAGGGAAGCCCGGGCACCAGGTTTCTGATTCTCCACATACTTGCCAACACACATTTTGTTTTTTTTTAAATTTATATTCCTACTCTTTTTAAAATTTTATTTATTTATTTGGCTGCGTTGGGTCTTCGTTGCTGCACGCGGGCTTTCTCTAGTTGCAGCGAGCGGGGGCTAGTCTTCGTTGTGGTGCGCGGGCTTCTCATTGCGGTGGCTTCTCTTGTTGCGGAGCACGGGCTCTAGGCGCACGGGATTCAGTAGTTGTGGCACACAGCCTCAGTAGTTGTGGCGCACGGGCTTAGTTGCTCCGCGGCACGTGGGATCTTACTGGGCCAGGGCTCGAACCCGTGTCCCCTGCATTGGCAGGCGGATTCTTAACCACTGCGCCACAAGGGAAGCCCTATTTTCTGGTTTTTTGATAGAAGCCATCCTAAAGGGTGTGAGGTAGTATTTCATTGTAGTTTGGATTTGCATTTCCGTAATGACGGCACTTATTTTTAATAACATATTTAAACTTTATATTGCATCTGGGGGCACTTCAAGGTGGGGCATGTATTTAGTGAGCCACCTTAATTATTTCTTTAAAAAATAAATGGGGGAAATACTATTTCCCCAACAGTATTCACAATACATATCATTTGTTTGAAATGTTTTGTAGCATTACCAAAATTAGACCAATCCTCTCAGTTAACCACAAAGAAACTGAGACCCACCTGGGCTGGGTCTTTGTCCGTGGCCTCAGCCGTGGGAGAGGGAAGATGAGGCTGGGCCCCAAGTTCCCGGGTCCGACGTCCAAATCTCCTGCTGGCCCTGGCCTCCTTGTCCTTCCTCCCCACTTCTAGGCCCGGCTGTGGTCCTTCGGTGGGGAGGGCCAGGTGCACAAAGCCCTGTTTGTTTGGCTACACATGCCCACCAGCAGTTGCTCTTATTATAGAGCAGTTATTCTCATTTGTCGAGAAACTCAGAACAACTGTTTTTATTCTTCACAGTGGATGCTTATGCACATGACCTTTTGAGAACATATTTCTGGATGCTGCAGAGGCACTGATGTTCATGCAGATTAGCTAAGTTAAATCTTTCTTTCAGCTGAAAACTGCCTCTGTCCCTTTAAGAATTCCACTTTGCGGAGGTACTGTTTCCTTGTCCTGTTGTTAGACGTTTTTTTAGTAGCCCCATATAAAGTAGGTTATTACTTTCAGATGACAGTTGGACCCCTTGGTAGAGCCGGTGTTAAAGTCTGATGTTAGTTAAACCTTACTTACGCGGTGTTCGAGTCTGATGTTAGTTAAACCTTACCCTGCTTATCGCGGTGGGGGACAGTGCCGGTGCCCGACGCACGTGGGCAGGACGGGGTGGAAGGGTGGTCTGACAGTCCAACTGCAAGCAGCCATGTAGCATGTCCCTCTGGGGGCAGCACATCCATTTACATGCTTCTGTGTAGTCTCTGAACACAGATATTTATGAAAGTGGGAGGTATATACCTACACCTACGTGTACGATGGCCGTGATGGAAAATTCACTCATGCAGTAGTTACGCTAATCTTTATTGTTTGGTTAGTAAGGACCAGGCACGATGCTGGGTATCTGGGATTAGCACTGAGAAAACGACAGCGCCTGCCCTCATGGGACTGACATTTTGGTGGTTTCAAGGGAAAGCAGCACTTGTTTTTAAGGGACCTTGGCAACGCACATGACCTTGAAATCTACCAAAGGCCGCAGGAGTTGGCATGCTTATTTTACAGTCGCCAGACAAAAGAATCCTATCAGACCCTCTGTTGCAGACATGAACATTTATTCTAAGGACTCAAATTAAACTAGAGGAGATAAATGAGCAGGCCTCGTTTGCTGATCATTCATGGCTGATACCATGAGCAACTCATTAAATTGTTGGTAACAAATGTAGTCATGAGAATTTCAACCCTGAGACACTCTGAACCACACAAACCATGAAACGTTGAGTTAAAGGTGATTCTCCTTTGTCCTCGAAGCATCTGATTGATTTCAAAGCTTATAAAGAAGGCACCACTGGGGCCTTTGGGAAAAGTGTAAGAAAGTTCAAAAAGTTTCCTAAAAGGTGATTTGGAGTTTCAGTGTGATTTGATTGTCCATGGGGATAATTAATATGCTGCGTATCACTACAAGCATTTTACTTTCTGTTTTCTTGTGTGTGCTGAATTTTCCAAAGTGGAGAAGAGTCGCACAGCAGTGGATGAAGTGATGGTGGTTCCTCGCACAGATGTGTGTGATGGAGCCAGCTCAGATGGCAGCATCCAGGTCATTCAGGGGGCTCTTCGGATGCTCAGTTTTAACGGCAGATTATTTATTAAGTCTGGCCTCCAAGTGGTGAGTCTCACAGCCAGAGCCTCACAGAAGCCCGCCTTGTCCTGGGGTGCCGGCAGCCACCAGGATGAGGTCTCGCCCAGTGTCGAGTGCATGGCTGTCACAGACCTGAGGCTCTGCTGCAGGGGAGAGAGGGGGAGGGAGGCTGTTGAGGACGGGCATGTAGGACACTAGCGAAATTCTCTGTGCGTCCTCCCCTGACACCTGGGCTGGGGGGGCGCCTCACAGGAACCAGTGAGTGTGTCAGCTGACCAACACTTCACCTGCTGGGCTCTTCTCCTCTGGACCTTCATCTCTGGGTGTCCCCAGAAGCTCAGACTTCAGGTAATTTGCTCTCGTTTTAAGCCTCTTTGTAGAATCACTCACTCATAGCTTTAACTGTCACCTCGATGTCCAGGTGTCAGAAGTCCGACTTGGTCCCTGGGTGGCCCACCCTCCCTTCCGTCGATTGGGACCGGTCTCATCCATTTCCATCCCCCTCTGCAGAGCCAGCTTCTGAGGTCTTCCCGCGGGCCGCCGAGCCCTGGCCTGGTTGTGGCCCGGCACCTCCTCTGACCGGCAGAGGGTCTTGAACTTGCCCCCTCTGGTCCCTGAGGCTCTCCCAGTTGCAGGCAGTGTCGGGGTGTTGGGAGGCGCTCCCCCCCTCAGTCTGTCTTGCACGGGGGACGTGCGAGCTGCCTGCACTCCTGGCGTGTGGACTGCCGACCGGACACACAGCACCGTGACCCTCAACAACCGCAAGCTGGGCCGCCCTCAGGGAGCCCCTCACTGCCCGGGGCGCCGGCTGTTTACGGGAAGAGCTCACCGTGGAGAACTTGGCCTGAGCTAACTGTGCAGGAAACACCATGAGCAGCACAGATCTCAGAGCAGACAGATAACAAGTGCTTTAGGCATCGACGGGAGAAAGGTCCCTGTGCAAGCGGGGATGCTGGGCTGATCTGAAAGCGCGCTGGGGAGGGGGCGAAGCGTTAGTGGGAGCTGGAGAGTAAAGGGCCTTGAGTGCCGGGAACAGTGCTTTAGGCCTGACCCGCCGGGAGGTGGTTCGGCTGCAGGGACGCGTCAGGGAGCCTACCCAGCTTCACAGATGAACAGGCAGAGGGCCTGTGATGGTGGCAGGGGCGAGAAGGAGTCAGAGGAACCCCACCCAGGTCGTGGTAACTTGTTAGGAGGCAGGGAGGGAGGACACCTGGGTGAACCCAGAAGTGCACCTGGGCACGAAGGGTTTCGGTCAGAGACCCAGATGGGAGGTATGTGGGGAGGACATGCTCCCTTTCAGACATCCTGAGTAAAGAGAACTGCTTGAGAGACAAGGGTGGGTCTGTCCTGTCTTTGCCCGATTCCCAGTGCCTGGGACACAGTAGATGCTTAATAAACCCATGGATCAAACACACGAGGTTGAGCGGAGTCAGAACTGGCCGCAGGTCCTCCCTCCACCTGAGCGTTTGTTGACTCCGTGGCAGTGAATGAGTTTCCCAAGGGATAGGATTAAAGGGAAGAGGGGCCAAGAGCTGAGTGCTGGTGCGGGGAGCCTGCAGTTAGGGGTGCAGTGGAGGCGGGAGGGTGCAGGGTCAGCCGAGGTCAGGAGGCTCCTGGGAGACGGTGGTGACGTGGGTACAGGAAGCCTGTGTCCTCACCATGGAGAAGGCGGACGAGGGAGTGGGCCGCAGAGAGGGTAGAGGAAGGGCTTGGCTTTCCAGTGCCTCCCCCCGGCCGCCTCTGCCGAACCCAAACACTGTTGCCGACACCCGCTCTCGTCCTGCTCCCCCCAGAGCCTCATTTCCCACTTCTCTTCCGGGACGCTGCTTCATGGGCTGCAGTGTCCACCTGCCACGTGCACCCACCAGCCTCACGCCCCCCACCTCCCGGAGCCAGGAGCCGCCACCACCTGGAGCCTGGACGAGGTCACATCACCGGCCAGAGCAGCTGCTTGGTCCCGATGTCTTGTTTTACAGCTGGGACCGTGTTGTCCATTCGCCCCCCGGCCCACAGTGGGGTGTCCCAGGGAGCAGAGAGGAAGTCAGAGCTCCTTCACTGCCCTTCGTAAAACTCTTGTCTAGAAATTAATGGACGAGAGGATCTAGGGAACCTTGTCCAGTGATACCTTGAAGAAATCTCGAAAATACGAACTTAAAGGGAAACGTCATAGCTATCTCATTGAGACTGTGGGACGTAAATTCCTTAACCTTAAGTGGCAGAGCTGGTTTAACAAGATGTTTCTCTTTGTGGTGGAGTTTTCATTTTTCCCCTTTTAAAGTTGTTCAGATAAAGCTGTGAGGGTGGTATAGAGTTTTTCTTTTTTAAGTTGGTAACTAGTAATTTTAGGATAGATGCTTATGAGGTCTGTAAATAATCATTTAAAAACCCTTGCCTAGTGCCATGCTCATACCAGTTTTTTTTTTAAACTTTTTATTTTATATTGGAGTATAGCCGATTAACAATGTTAGTTTCAGGTGCACAGCAAAGGGACTCGGCTGTACATATACATGTATCCATTCTCCCCCAAACTCACCTCCCATCCTGGCTCTCGTATCAGTTTTAATAAATATTTACGTAGCTGGACTCACCTGTCTGCCTCGGAGGGGCCGAGCGGGTCCCTAGGGTGTGTGGAAGTGACTCAGAGTGGGTGGACGCCGATGTTCTCTCTGACGTTTTCTGCTCGGAAAGGGAAGGTTGATTTTAGTCTGTGATCATAGCACCCAAGGTGGGGGAGATTGTGAAGTTAGTCCTCCTGCAGCTTCATCAGCAGAGCATAGACCTCAGCTCCATTTAATTTGGTCCCGTCATGAGGACTAATAGGGGATGGATTCAGTTACATGATGGCTTTTTAAAACTAAAAGCCTTTAAACAAAACAAAACAAAACAAAAAACACACCCATCAGAGTGGCAGGATTTTAAGTCTGAAGCTATGGAGGGTTCGCAATGTGATCTCTGTGTCCTGTCGGTGGGCGTGTGAGCCAGAACACCCGCTTCGGAGAGGGATTTTGAGGGTGCACAGGTACAGGGGGGCAGTCTCCCTCCGAGGTGGAATGTACTCTTAGAGGTGTTCTCGGGCGTGTGTTCCGGGAGACGTGTACAAGAACAGGAGTAAACACCTGGGGAGAACGGAGAGGTCGTTGGGGGAGAGTGGTGTTGCCCAGGGGAGTTGTAGAAGGCAGGCTTCACGTGCTGGGGGACCTCACAGGCACAGCAGAGAGTGGAAGGGGCCAGCCGGAGGGCGCACACAGCGTCGTCCTGTTCATATGGAGTTAAATGTGTGAAGCCATACCTCGTGTTGTTCATGCCCCCATGAAGAGCTAGTGAACATAGAAAGAGTTTTTGGGAGAAAGATAAATGCCAGGTGCTGGAGATGTGATTATTTGAGGGGGAAGGAAGGGAGAAAATGGGACTGAAGAGGGTATGATGGGAGTGCCAACTATAATATCTTATCCCTTTAAAAGCAGCAAATATGGCAGAATGTTGAAATTTGATGATCCTGGGTATAGGTACGTAGGAATTTATGCTTTTCTGCACGGTTGAAATATATTATTATTTAAAAAAATAATGTATACTAGCTGTCTGAACGTATGTGAACAGGCTTTAGTAATCTATTGTATTTATAGCCTAAAGTTCTCAAGATTGGGGTGTCTTATGTGGGACCCTTTTATATCTCTCTTCTTCCTGTTCTCTTAGAGAATTCTAAAATTATGGTGGCTTTAATTTTATTTGTTGAAGAACTTTTATGGTCCCTTGTTTTAAATATCGGAAGGTTGGTGAAACTTTTCAGGTCTCTGTACATTTTAAGAAGACAATTTTAAGGTGTATTTTCTCCTTTGGATTATGCCTTTTGATAGAAAAATGGATCCTTGCCTCTCTGTGTCATCACGATGAATTTTCTAGAAAAACAAGGACAGGAGAACTGAAGGGAAGAGACCCACGATGCCCGCGTCTCCTTACGGATGATGCCCGCATCTCCTTACGGATAGCTCTTAGGATACTCGGGATCCTTGGCAAAAGTAAACTATACGTTATACCTAATGTTATCCAGGCCGTGGGTCTGGGATGGTTTCATATTGTCACTGGAACAAGAGATGCTTCTCAGAATGAGATTTCTGGCTTAATTGACTTAGCATCCTTGCAGTCAGGACGGGAGTGAGATGGTACATTCCTGTCGTGCCAGTTGTTGTGGGGGATGATATTAAAGCCGGCCGCTGATGGACTAATATCCTTTACTCACTTGCCGTCTTGCTCTGAGGAAACAGGAGCTTAATGTGCCCCGTTCAATTAATCCTGACAACATCCTTGAAAAGGTGAATAGGAGGCAGGTAGTATTATCTCCCTTTTACTCAAAAAGGGGCTGAAACATGACGAGCCTGAGCTCCCCGGGAGCCTCCACCCTCCTCTCCGAGCTCTGGCCAGGGTCATGGTCAACGCAGCTCACGGGGGAGGAAGGAAGCACTCAGGATGTGTCGCCTCCGAGCCCGGCCCTGCTGGGGAGTCTCAGGGTCACGATCACTTTTGATCCTGAGGACAGTCCTGTGAGGCCGTCGGTGGGGTCATCCCGGCTTCTCCTCGGGACGTCCAAGTCCCTGGCCCGAGTCCCCAGGCTGGTCAGCGGCAGGCTTGGCTCTGCCCCGCCAGACCCTAGGTTCCCGCCTGGTCACCAGGCCTTGCGTCCAGCCCCGGGGCGGGGGTAGGGGGAGCGGTGGGGATCCATCAGGATCTGTCCTCTGAGAAAACGAAGCTTCAACATACTTGAAGCAAAGCCGGCGACTCCGTTGTGCTGGCTGTCACGTGGTTAAGACCACTGAACACGGCTTCACTTGAAAGTAACTTGGGATCGTGGAGCAGAGAGGGTTTCGGGCATCCCACCTCCCACTTCTCGACCCCGGGCAGGGCTGCCACCCCCGAGCGTCAAGAACAGATGTGACTCGCGTGGCATCTGCTGATAGACTTTATTCTGTTGCTTAAACCATTTGCCGGGGCCAGATCAATCTCGAACGATTCTGGTTAGAAGTTGTGGGGAGGGTCAAGAAAAGGAAACAAGGCTGACGGGGGCCTGTGGTCGTCGCCGCTGTGTCTCCGTGTCCTGACCCGTCCTTCGAGCCAGGCTGATTTACAGGTGAGGAAGAGGCGGTCAGGATGATGAACTTGTGCAGGGCCGCGTGTTATTCAGTGACAGAGCTGGGGTCCAGACCCAGACCTCTTGGATTCCAGAGCTCACCGTCTCTCGGGTGCGATAAACCTGCGACCATGCCTTTGGCCAGCTGATGTTTTGTTTTTTTTTAATATTGCTGATCATTCATGAGAAATGAGGATGAAGGCTTCGATTTGAGCCACTTAGAATTGGACAAGTATTGCTCTTGTTATAAGCAGGGCTCTTTATTAACCGAAAACACTTGGCTCTTAGATGTGGTGTTTAATTGCTGTTGAATATATTTTTGTCACACTGCCCTGTGATAAGCCAGAGAACGTTTTGTGCCAGACACAGAAGGAAAGTGAAGCGGGGATGACAACCCTTCTGCTCGTCCAGCTCCCCGTTGGAGCCCGCGGTCTTGTGTTTGCTGTGTTGGGTCTAGTTTCTGTTTACTGCACCTGGTCTGGAGGCTGATCAGGACCTGTGATGGGGGAGACCCTCCCCGGGGGGCTCAGGTGCATCTCCCTCCCTTCCTGAGCCAGTGCTCATGTCTTCCTGGCCTTTCATCCTTGGTTGTGTAGGCCTTCTAACATTACAGCACTGATAGAGGAAAATCAGCTACTGAACTTGGCCTTGGTTTTTGTTTGTTTGTTTGTTTGTTTTGCAAAGTGGAAGTGACTTTGTGATTTGAAAAAGTAAGAAATGCTAGTAAAAATGAAGAAACTATGAAAACATAAGATGAAGGAGATAAAATTCACCACTAATCTTATTCCTGTGAACATTTTGGTACGTTTCCCTGACTGTGGGTTTACAAAACTAGGTGAGTGGAATAAACACTTTGGATACTGTTTGGTAACAATCCCTCCCCAACCTAGAGTTCACTGTGCTACTAAGAATATCTTTCAATGTTAGTTTAGAAAAATTAACATGCTCTTTGTTGAACTTACACGTTACATAGTATTCCACTGATTTCCCATGTTTCATTAAATTCTTCTTCTCTTTTTCAATTTGTACTACCTTAGACTACACTGGGATGAACATCTTTGTGCATCTATGCATGGTTTTGCTTTTTTTTTTGTTTGTTTTGCTGTAAGCGGGCCTCTCACTGTTGTGGCCCCTCCCGTTGCGGAGCACAGGCGCCTCTCACTGTTGTGGCCCCTCCCGTTGCGGAGCACAGGCTCCGGACGCGAAGGCTCAGCGGCCATGGCTCACGGGCCCAGCTGCTTCGTGGCATGTGGGATCTTCCCGGACCGGGGCACGAACCGGTGTCCCCTGCATCGGCAGGCGGACTGTCAACCACTGCGCCACCAGGGAAGCCCTGCTTTTTTAATTATAGTACTTTTAATGTTTGATTATTTCCTTAGGTTAAATTTCTAAAAGCAGAAGTGCTGAGTGAACAGTGTGTGTATATTTTTAAGACTTTGGGTACGTGTTACCCAAACTTCCCAGAAAAGTTGGACCAATTTATAGCAGCAGTTGCACTAAATTCCCTGTAATACTTTTTTCCTGAGTAACATCTCATGGTTCCCCCCCGCGGAAAAAAAAAAAAAAGACCTAAAGAGAAGTCTCCTACCTGCCCTGCACCGCCCACTCCTCCCCCACATCGCTGATTTCTTTGTGTATCTTCCTGAGTTTCTTTATACACAGAAACAAATACGAATACATGTTGTTTTCCCCTTATATACCCATAGTCTGGCGTGCTGTACATACTCTTCTGCATCTTGCTTTTTACTTTTTAAAAATTATCAGCGTTCCTTAGGCTTTCCAAATCAGTACATGAAAGCTGAGAATTCTATTTCTCTCTCTCTCTCTCTCTCTCTCTCTCTCTCTCTCTCTCTCTCTCTCAGCTCCGTGATATTCCCTGATATGGATGGCCATACCTGATGTACCAGGTTTCCCATGGATAGATATTTGCGTTGCTTCTAAGTCTGTGCTCTGACAGCAACGCTGCCTTGAAGGGCCCTGTGTGTACACCGTCTGACACTGGTGCGCGTGTACCTGCAAGGAGAGTTGCAGGGTCCCTGCACACGAGCATCTGTGATGTGATCGGTGCTGCCACCTTCCCCTCATGTGTCCCTTTAGACTCCCCCCAGCGCAGCTCCGCTCTCTGCTGCCCCGCCACAGAGTCCACACTGGGCTCTAGTTCTTTCATGATCCCTCTAGCCATGCATCAGTTATTGTGAGGACCCTCCCCTCTGGACCCCAGTGTGAGAGCCCTCCTCCCCTCCCCACTGAAATAATGCCACTTCCTTTTACGGGCAGGCAGTGGCTCTCCGTGTGCCACCAGGAAAGCAATGAGTTCTTTTAGAGCCTGACCTCACAAGGAGCCAGCCATGGCCTGTAGCGTGGCAAACTGGGGTTTGAGGTAAACGGTCCGACAGTGCAGAGCTTGAGGAACCGAAATGATCACAGCTGAGACTGTGACAAAATGCAGGCAGGGCCCAGTGAAGGCAAGTGGTGGCCGTGTCCCTGTTGGACGTAGCCCCACTGGTAGCAAGAGTCAGCAGTCAGGCTCCAGCCAGGATTTGGGTGGCCCAGACAAGCCCACCTTCACGCAGTTTTGATCAAAACAGTGCAGATTCCAAACCACAAAAGCAAACTGATACTTTTTAACACCATGTGGTTGTAAAAAATTTTATGAATGAAGAGAAAGATGAAATGACGACTTAACAAGCTTTTAAGTAGAAGAAACTCTTTTCTTCAAAATACTGTTAGGGTCAGAAGCCTGTTTGCCTTGTGATAAGGGGGTACTTGCCCTATCTGTTCTTTGTAAATGATACAAACCTACATGCTTGAGTATCTGGGATCGTTGGATTTCAGGGCCTTTCCAAACTCCCCTGGGAGACGGTGTCCCCGGGGCTGACTTGTGCAGTGGAGCTGAGTCCAGGAGGAGTTCAGGGGCGTCCGTCGGAACGCAGGGCACCACCTGGTAGCTTAGGGTGACCTTGACTCTCTCCCTGCTCCTCTCCGTTTCCCTTTCTGATGGCTTTAACGTACAAATATTTGTAAATCATCTACCCTGTGCAAGAGTGGTCTCCTCTGAAAAACACTTTGAAGTTAGGGTGGATCCCTCCCTCCCTTCTCCCTATTTTATTTCTAGGTTGGAGCCATTTAGTGTAATGTAACTTTCTGCTCTGTTCTTCTAGATAAACACGTTCTAACCATTGGCATTTCACAGTTTCGCTCTCGGGGACATTTAGCCCCTTCCTGGGTGAGGCGGGTGGTCTTGCATGGCCTCAGTGGTGTTCAGCGTTTTCCTTGGGCTTGCTGCCACCCACTCTGGGGGCCCAGCCAGCTAGCAGTCTCCTCAGGCAGTGGACCCCACAGTCGGCTCGTCTGGCCCACCCGAGGGCTGATCTGCTTTCTTCTGAGACCCAGCGTGGTTCTCTTCTCCCGTAGCCTAGCCCTGCCAGGAGGTGACGTGGTCTCGCCAGGTGCTTGGCGGGCTGCCTGCGGGGCCCCTGGTGGAGTTGCAGATGTAGCATTGGTCTGCTCCCGCCCAGAAGGCAGCACAGCGGCTTCATGGACGGCATCCTGGTGGGTGATCCATGGTCACCTAGCACACGTGGGTTCGAGCTGGGGGGACTGTAGGATCATGCCCCACCTGTGGACACTAGTGATGGGTGGGGACAAACAGGAATCAACTGGGACAGAAGGGAAAGGTGCCTTTGCTGGGGGTGGGGGGAGAAAGGGATGTGCTTGTGGATGCAGCGCACGCCTGGTCCGGAAAGGTCGGAGCACCTACAGGAAGAGGCGTGCTTGAAAAACAACAGCTAAAGGCGCACAAGACTCAAAGCGTATACAGAATGCATTATATAATGTGCTCCATTGAAAGGAACATCGTGAACCAGCTTAGGAAAAGGATCTTTTAAAATGGCTTTCCTAAAATACTCCTAGGAATGGGTCAGAGGGTTTGGAGAGCTTGCCTTCAGAAGGCCCTAAGCTGGCATGGAGATTGTTGATGGAATCCTGTTGTGAAATGTTCAGAAGCCCGTATTCCTTAGGAGTGGCCTTGTTACGGATGGCTGTGTACAGAGTGTCGGGAGGAGGGTGTGCAGGCGTGGGCTTTGGGGGGCCTTTCCTCCTTATCACACATCCCCCAGACCCCTCTCACTGGCCTTGTAAAGAAACAGATGGCGCCCCAGGAATAGCTCCGAACTCACGTCGGCTCCTGGCTGTGTAAAGGGAAAGGACGGGGACCATAAAAATTTGAAATGTCCCAGGAAAGACAATTATTTCCTCAAAGAAATATCGATGGAAGGGGAGCATTTAAAACGACAAAAATTATGAAGCCAGATTCAAGTCGAACCAGATACTGCACTGTAACCTTTTTGAGAATTGTTAATTTAAAAGCAAACAGAATGAAATACAGACCATAAAAGCAAATTAAATCATTTTTATGCTTCCTGGGCTTTTGGTGTCACGTGGATGGAAGAGCTAACGGAGAGAAGAGCGGGTTTTGGATGGAGGACGGTGGGGCTCACGTGAGATCAAGCACAGGCTGTGATCCTTGAGGAACAGAAGGAAGAAGCCGGCCAGCAAGGGCCCAGGATGGAGAGCCCCACGGATCCAGAGAAGCCTCCGGAACGGAATCCTCTGTTAGGAGCATTTTCTCGAGCAAAAAAATGCCCGTCCCGTGTCCGACCAGAGGGAGCAGATGTTTAAGAAAGGTGTCTTTGTCTGATTGATTTGGGGGGAGGCCCCCAGCAGTTGATGTTTTATGTGGAGGTGGGGGAAGCTGGGGCCGGGTTACACGTATCTACCTGCAGGAATAAATAATTCTTTTGACACATCACGAGGAAAAAAAAAAAAAAGCTTCAGATTTATCTGAAAAGGAAGTGGGAAGTTAAAGTTGCTGGAGATCTCATTACTGTCTGTCTAGCTCACCGTAATTAAAAAATGCCTGAATGATGTTAATAACACATGATTCAGCTGACAAGCACTAATTGCTCCGTATCAGGCCAAGAGAAGATGAATGTTGTCGAGAAAACCGCAAGTCAGACAAGCTGATTCTCTCTTAGTCTGACACTGTGTTCCATGTACAGACCAGTTTCTACTGGAGCCTTTCCAGTATCAAAAGAAGCTCTTTACCTTCCCATTAATTTCCATCGCTGGCAGGCCCGGGTTGTTTGTGACACACCGTACTCATCACTCCTGCTTGCCGGCTCGAGAGCCCGGGTCTGCAGACAAAATGGAAATGTGTTTCTTGCGCTTATCTTGGTCCTTTTTAAGGAAAGAAATCCGTTCCTATTCAATCCGAATGCCCCGGTGGGCTTGTCACTGCATTACGTGGCATCTGGGAATTGATTTTCTGACGCCGCCGACTTGTCAAGAATTCCGCGTGCTTTTTCAGCGATTTGACAGAACCTGTTGGACCACCGCATCCTGTGATGGGGTCCTCTGCCGGCCAAGAAAGGGGAACCAGGGCCTTGTCGCTTGGGCATCCAGAAATCTCCTTGCAGGGGGTGAATTTTGAGGAAGGAGGGGAGAAGAATGATACTGGCTCATCCCTACACTTCTATAGGACGGCTGAGTCATCCTGTCATACCAGAGCCTAGTCATAGTCTGAATCTAGTGAAACTCAGTTCCTTAAAACAGGCCGAGCGCCTCTGCACCAGGGCAGTGCGCTGGGGAGAAGGGGCCACAGCGGTAACAGCGCCCTGGCTGTCCCTGGCCACCTACCGCGTCCTCTCACACCCGCAGGCCTTGGTCCCCTGGCGCCAGGCCCTGTGCTGGGGGGAGGCTCCCTGTAACGGGGAGGGAGATGGGTCCATCACCTGCCCTCACCCGGCTGGGCGAACCTCTGCAGGAAAACACTGCAGTATGGCACACTGGGCCCAGATCAGGCCAGCATCTGCCGTGACTGCCCTGTCCCTGCCCTCCCGAGAGGCAGGCCAGTGCGGAATGGAAAGGTTGGCCTCGAAGGCTGGCAGGGCTGGGCTCTGGCTGTGGGGCCTAGGGCTGGGCCTTCAACATCTCTGAGCCCAGGTCCTCGTCTGAGAAAGGACCTCGCGGGGCCGCTCAGCGTAACGCTGCCCGAGCACAATGCCGGACACGTATGGGGCAAGGCAGTGTATGTCTACTGTTGTCAGCCTCCAGGGTTGGGGAATTAGATGAGGGGGTTCACGTTGCCCAGCACCGCGAGTTGCACACGTTAGGAGCACAGTCAGTTGCTGAGACAGGAACTTACTTCCTACGGAGAGAGGCCGATAAGGCTGGCAAATAAGTGAGCAGAACACAGAAAGCCATTCAGTCCGCTGACTTGGTGAAGTGGCAGTGACTGGTCCCCGAGTGTTCCCTGCTGGAGGGGGATGCCTGGTCCACAGGAGCGCCCGGAGCCGCCCCACGCCGAGCTTCGGGGTTAGCCTAGTTAGCGAAGATGGCTCTTACCGGAGACCTATTTTCCTGAAATTAAAATAAAGTGAAAATGTGATAATTATCAAATACCTTCAGTGTGACTTAGTTGTAGGGGAAAAAAAACCATAAAGGAAGCGGTGCGTGGAAATAAAGCCAGGGTGCGCTTTTTGCTCTCCATTCAGAACCTGTGTTTGGTGGCCTCTCTCCTTCTCTTGTTACCTTTTGACTTTGAGACTCAGGGCCTTGAGCAGTGTGCTACCCACAACACGGCGCAGCCCTTCGTGCACGGGTTCAGGAGGACCCAGAAGAAGAATCTGTGGGGGTCCCTTCTCTGAGCGGGTCTCCTTGGTCGGAATCTGGCTTTCCTGATGACCTGGTGGCCTCCAGAGTCACTGGACGCCTGGACCCCCTGGTGGCAGTGGACAGGCTGGCCCCTGCCTCCCCAGCTCTCAGGTTGTCCCGGGATTTGAAAGTCAGGGATAAAGGCTTTGCATACCTCAAAGTCCCCGTTGATTCTGCGTAATGCAAGTAACAGCACCTCTGCGTGGTGGTGTGCCACCTTGGTCATTTAATTTATGTATGGCCCTGAGTCAGTGGAAACCACGACTAGAGAATCTATATCAGCAACTTATTCCAAACCTCAGCCTGGCTGGCTCAGTTTATAAGTTCTAGGCCGTGAAAGGGATGGCTGTTCATTTAATCTTCATATTTCACCGATTTTTCATACGTGGGAGTGGTGCTCTTCACCCTGTTTTGTTTTTTTTTTTAAATCAAGTTATTTATATTATGGGGAGAGTCTGTCACATGGTCTGAATGCGGAATGTTGCCATCCTTTTAATCAGAATCCTGCCAGTAGTTTCTGTTTACAATAGAGCTATTGAAAATTATATTGGGGTGAAACTAGCATAGTATAGAAACTGTTGGCTTGCGTGCGATTTTTATAATATGTACATGCAGACAAAGTTGGCTTTAGTTCAGAAGGCTGTTTCTTTCTGTTGTGCTTTTATGAGCTAATGTTGCAGAGTGGGCCAGGTGCTGTTGGGAAATACAGGGGATTGGAGTACCTAGCTGTGGACCTTGAGATCTCCCGTCTTGTCTGTAGCGTCGTCCCCCGGCGGCGTCCCAGGAATTTCTGATTCCAGAACTCCTTTCTCCTCTCCCATGTCTGGATCCATAATTGCTGCAGGCCTGGTTTGTAGATGGGGTGGGAAGGCAGTGTACCCCCGTGGGGGCCTCCTGTGTTTCGGGCAGGTCATTGTTTGAGCCCCCCTGCAGGGTGGGTGTGCGTTAAACTCCCAGCTCCGGTGTCCCAGCCCACCCTGCGCGTTGGCTGTGCAGAGCACCTGGGAAAACAGACTTCTCCCAGAGAGAACAGCTAATGGGTGGGGTTTTGAGACAAAACTACATGCCATTGTCAGTTTCATGGATTACAGTTAATTCTGTTTGATGTCCTTTTCCCCTCCCTTTTTGCCAAGTCCTGTGCATCATAGAATATCGACCTGAGCACAGAAGCGCTTCAAGCTTGATTTGGCGCTTAAATGGGTGTTTATACAGTGACACCACAGATGTGGGATGAACAGGGCATCTGTTCAAATGAGACCTGCAGCGATTCGAAGCCGTTTCCCCCCTTGCCTTGTGGAATCCGGGGCTCCTCTTCTGCCTTGTTCTGGTGGTGCCGTAGCAGCCAGAACGCTCCCCTCACGTCCTCACTGGGTTCCAGGCTCTCTGAAGCCCGGGCCTCCTCCCCTCTCTCCGCGTGCCCTCTGCCGCTGTGCCTATTTCTGTGATTTGCATGTAGCGGAAATATTTGTTGAACCGAATTATTTTTACACACGGGCCTTTCATATGGCCAGTGTTCTGAGGTCTGTTTCCTTTGGCTGGAGGCTGGGAGAAACCTTCCAGTTCACCGAGGAGTGATGATGGCTTCAGGTCCAGGGGTGCGCTGCGCGGGGCTGGGTGTGCCCCGTCTCGCCAGGAGGACCTCCAGCCAGGAGAGGGGGCCGAGACGGGCACCCACATCCTCCCATGGTCCCCACTGCAGTGTTGGGGGAGTCTAGGAGGCCCTCGCAGTGATGCTGCTCCAAAGAGCAGGTTCCTCCTGCGGCCCAGAGGGGAGGAGGGGAGAGAGGAGGAATGTGCCCAGAGGACCCCCGACCGCAGAGGCCCCTGTCCTTAAAGGCCCAGCTCAGTGCTGTTGAGGTTTCCTCTTCGTATTTCGTGACTCATTGAAGAAACACCCATGTTTTCCGAGGGTATGTCTCCTGGCGTTTTCTGATGAGGCTTTGGGCTTCAAGGAGTCATCACCACAGCTCACACTTAGAGAACGTTTCCTCTGTGTGTGGGCTGTTCCGAGTGCCTCACACCTTCTAGCTCCGTCGGTCCTCATAAGCTTCGTCCACAGCGGAGGGAAGCGAGGCTGGGGACCAGTGCTCAGCTGGCCCTGGGGTCCCCTCGCCCCTCAGGAAGACATGCTGGGAGACGCAGTTGAAGAGTTTCTGAGCCTCTCCCGTCTCCCAGATGACCCAAATGCCCACGCTGTCATGAGCCTGCCGTGTGTCACCTTCCTGAACGCCAGTCCCAGCCTTGGGGACCCTGCAGGGACTTACCATCCTTGAGATGCTGCAGCGCTCGGAGGTCAGGTGGGCCTGGCTTTTGGAGGAGGCCCGCCCGGCCCCTCCTGCCCCCCTTTCCTCCCACCGGCCCTGGGTCACTTTCTCCTGTTGTGATGTGGAGACAGCTCAGGCGCGTTTTCTGGCCCTCCCAGGTCTAATGCTGCTCTGCGGTGACAAAGGAGCCCTCGGGACTCGGCCCCAGGCTTCCCCCACCCCATCCCAACTGCAGATCAGGGAAAGCAGCTGTGCCCAGGAACGTGTGTTCTTGCAAACGGGGTCGGTGAGGAACACTATTTGGGAGTCGCCTCTGGGCTGCTGAGCGCAGCTGGTGAAGCTTTCAAGGGGCTCTGCTGCTGGAAGTTTCTAGGAGGCACCCCTGGCCGGGCAGCAGAGATGCTGCTGCCCTTCCTCCCCTCTTCGAGACGTGGACTCAATCTCACCTCTCTTTTTAACCACTCCTCGTCCCCTCTCTTTCTGAATCGTGTGTGCACGAAGCGGGTAGGAGCCATCCAGGACACCAGGATCAGTGTCAGGGCCACCCTCGTGAACCCAAGGCCGAGATGTCTCCTGACCTGGATGAGGGCCTCCAGGAGGAGCCAGTGGGCAGGACAGAATGCACAACTGCCATGTGTACAAGCCAGTAAAACAAGTGTCCTCCTCTGTGGCGTTCCTTGCTCTTAGTATCTGGGGATTGAAAAACCAAATCCTACCACTGTATCTGGTGCTGAAAATGACCTTTATTTTGCCTTGAAGCTTACAATTCTCAGGTGTCTTCTGCACCTGAGCAATTATGGCCCCCAGCAATTATGGGGCCCTATGCATGCTCACCCCAGGAGAACACATCCAGTGCCAAGACACCGACGTGTGAAGTTGAATTTAGGGACTTAGAGGATAAAGCTCATTGAGGGTTAGGTCGATAAGTTCAGTAAACATTTTTCAGTGTTTCCCTTGTACCTGCCACTCTGCTTGGTCTCTTTCAATTCCACTGGATAATACGTGAAATTCACATTTGCCTCTAGACTCACAGGCATCCGTATACTCATATTTACTCATAAAGAAATGTATTGAGCACATGGGTTTATTGTCCTTCTCCCTGTCTGTACTGTCAGCTTGACTGTCTTGTTCACCGTGATCATTTCAGTTCCCAAACTGCATGCCTGCACGCATGTTTGAATGAATGAATGAGGCCCATTTTTTCCTTTTGTCCCAGGGTCTGGCACACAGGAGATGGTCATTAAAGACTGCTGAGTTTAATCAGTCCTCACAAAACCCTACCAAGTTGCTATCACTCTTATTTTGCAGATTAGAAAATTGATGCTCAGAGAGCAAGAATCTTTCCCCCAGGATGGTTTGTGGAAGAGCCACCCCCTTTCCCCTGTCTGATGCCTTCTCCCCTGTACCACACAGCCTGTCTCCAGGTGCACATTAGCAGTTGGGTTTTTTTTTTCCCACTTACTTTGGTTCTTCACTTTAAGCTCTAAAGGATTCATAAAATAGACTTGAGAGGAGTAAACCAGAATTTTCTTCTAAAGCATCCAGTGCTTGTGAAGTGTTCAGGAAATAATTTCTTAGAAGAAGGAACCCTGCAATTGCAAATACAATATTTTTACCGGTTGCATGCAGGGCACTGAAACTCTCCGTTAATCCAAATGATTGGAGATGCTCTGTTTTCTGGAAATCCAAGCTTTCCCACCCCTGCTTCGCTTAGACAGGGTTCCAGGGTCTTTGCAGCAGAGACACAGCTGCCCTGACAACAGAACCATTCCTACTGGCACATGGTGGGGTGTCCCCAAGGATCTGGGGAGAGGAGAAGCCAGTGGTAGGAACGGACTGGAAGAAGGAGAGTGCTAGGAAAAACGTGGGGTCACGAATGGATGGGTTTTAGTATCAGGGAGGCCTAATGTGGGATAGGAGACAGGTGAGTGTTCAGAGATCCAGAGTCTGTCTGCTCAGAGCAGGAACCCCACCCTGGCACATGAGGTAAGAGGGCCCTGGTTGGACAGAGCAGGGCGTCGGTTCCAGGGGAACCGAAATCCCAGCTGGTGACCAAAATGGGGACATGAGAGCTTAGGAGTCAGAGCAGACCTGCAGGAGGGCTCCTCTGCTCTGCCTCTTCTCCATCTTCCCCCTCCCTCTGTCTTCCCCTGCCTTGGGTCAGAGCTGGCTGGGCAACCAGCCCAACCCTGGACCCCGCTGTCTGTCCTGGGCAGGAGTCGGGGCTGGAGGGTGCAAAGTGCCTGGCAGAGCCCTACGCTAGATTGATTCTTGGGGTCAGTGAAACGCACCCCTTAACGTTTTTAAGCTGCTGCTTTTGTGGGTCAGCATGGAGCAAAATGGTGGATCTCTTATGAAACATTTATCTAAAGGTTGGTTGGAAAAGTAGCAGCTCAATTCTATTTGTGCGTTTTTGCTCATTGCTTAGAACACAAATCTGTCTTCCTCCTTTCTGAATTGTAATTATCTGATTAAATTGTAATTTAATCGTTATTTACTTAATGAATTGGACAGGTTAACCTTGAACCTTTCCATAGCTGTGGTTTTTACCATCTACCCCTTCTCACTTTACACGCGAACATGAGATCTTTTTTATTCGGAAGTGTGGCTTGACATTGTTTAAGCTGTTGTTTGCTTCTTATTTTCGACTCTTCTTTTGTCACTTAAGTAGGATGTCTTAATTCTTATTTTGTGTTAGATTATTTAGCAGGATTTTTTTTTTTTTTTGCTTTTTTCCTCTTTTTTAATATGGTTTTGTGTTGCATTTTGAATACTTTCTTAAGGAGGCATGTTTTAGAATTACTATAGATCCTGTAATTCTCTTCTCAAAGACATTTAACTGTTAGATGTAAACACCAAAAACACTTTCTTCAATCATTTCATTTAGAACTTGCAGTCCAGGGAGACTGTCTGGAATGTGCCCCAGAGTCTCGGACCGGATCTCCTTTGAGTGCAGAGCGGACGTTCAGACTCACTTCGTGACCGGGGTGTACATCTGACCTGCACTAGGTGCTGTGGGGAATCCAGAGATAAGCAGGACAGCTCCCATCTTCTAGCAGCCGTGTCAGTGGCGTCAAGAAGGCCCACTAATGACCGGAAAGCACATGGAATGTGACACACGCTGCGAAGTGCAGGCGCGGGGGAAGTGGTTCTGACCAGTGGTAGGATAGAACAGGGTTCATGGAGCTGGTGGCATTCGAATTCCATATTTGGGGTTGTTGGGTTCCATGGTAATCTTGGGGCAATAGTCCTTTATATTTAGTTGCCCCCTAAATTCGAAGAAGTGGTGGCATTTTGGTTTTTCAACTAGTTGGTATGGGTGTTGGATTTCTGTACGGAGAGCATCTGCTCGTTTTTTCCCTGTCTCCTCCACTGCAGAGTGTCAATAAATGTTGAATTATTTCGAAGGCTTCCTTGTGGTTGTCACTGTTAATGATCTGGGCTGTACCTTTTGTTTGGCGCACTGTAGACTGGAAGTCCCAGCTGGGTAGGGCAGTGCACGTTTTAGCTTTTTCTTCCTACAAATTGACTTGTCAGAGGTGGGGGACTCACCCAGGGCTCATTGAATGAGTCGGAGCCCAGAGCATCTTTTTTGGGTTTCAGGGGAGAGTTTGTCCCCATTCTTTCTGTCCCTCTCCTTGCTCTGAGCCGGCCGCCGGCAAGCCGAGGGCGGTTGGACTTCTTAAGGAAGCTGCATGTAGAAGCAGACCGTTGGTCAGATGCTTTTGATTTTAGGGCTAGGGATGCTCCTCTTCCTCCCATTTGGTGAAGTGGTGTGACGCTTTAGCACATTTAAATAGGATTACGCAAGCTGCTGTTAGCTGGCTTCAAGTGTCTTTTAATCTGGAGAGAAAACGTTACTTCCTTCATTTGCGCAACAGCATGTTTCTGTCACCGTATCCCAGAGTACCTTCTGGTTGTCCCAGTTCAAAACTTATTGTGGGCTTCTGATCACGCGTATTTAGATGTCCAGGGCAGAAATTGCCACTTCAACAAGAAAATTTTGTAATGAGCCAGAGGAAATGGGCGGGTCATTACCCTGTTATCTATATGCAGCCTAAACATCTATGTGGATTTTTCTTTCGTGAGAATGTGACTGTTTAATTGACAAATGTCGTTGAAGCGTCCTTTTCCCTCCCCGTCAGTCTGTTGTTAATGCTCATATATCCAAGCTAGAGGCAGTTAAAATTGGTGCCCCTTTGCCAGAACGCTGCTTTTTATTTTTGGTGCAGGATTTTGTGTTGCTAGATCTATTTTTGTTTAATTAGGCCCTGCAAGGAAATAAGGGAGAGCTGTATATAAATTTTTAGACCACTGAAGAGCCTCAAACTATCCTAGATGAAAAGCTCAAAAAATTAACTTTACTATTTATTATATGAATAAAACCAAGAGGGAGAATACTTCCAGAAACCCTTTCTCTTTTTCCTTGTTCAGACAGCTGGCTCCGATTAATAGCAGGCCAGAAAGCAGGCACATTTGCTGCTTTTCCTTGTTCTGTTACTAGAAAATAACTCTCCAAGGAACAGACACTCAGTCTCCTTGTATTTGGGGGTCAGGTTGTAAACTTTATAACTCACTAATATAATAAAGTGTTTGTTGGTCACATTATCCAATTTTGCTCTCTGGTAGAAGAATCCTAGTCTCTCCTTTTATTGGGATTCCTTTTGCAGTTTTAATCCAGAAAACAAAACCATGTGCATGTGAGAGACTTGCCTCGTCCACGGAAAGTTCTAAAAACACCAGTTCCAGGGCTGTGGAACCAGGCTGGCTGGCTTCTGGCTCGAGAAAAGCTTGGAGGAAAGCACGTCTGGGGGCCCAGCCCGAGAATGTTCCTCTCATCATTTGACCAGCGATACCCCATTTGGGCTGCGGGTTAGCCAAAGACTCTGCTGTAGAAAGATGGTCAGACCTAGTTGCATCAAACCAAGATGAGGGGCAGAAGGAAGGAAGGGAGACCTCCACCCACCGGAGCTTCAGTATTTTTCCCCTCCGTTGGATCCCCCAAAGTGGATTGGCTGTTGTGATGGAAAAGATTGTCAACAGTATGTAAATGAGAAGGAAAGCAAAAGTGCATCTCGTGCAGATAATTTCTATGTAGATAATTTGCCATAAAAATTTATATTGCAGTCCTTAAAGCCTTCAGAGATGTAGTCTGTTCTAGGGGAAGGTGATTTATATGGTATTAAAACACGTTTTATGTCCCAGTCCTTTAGATTTAATGTTCATTGCCTATAAAAATGAAATCTTCTTGTGGATATTTAAAAGTCTGGGTACTGTGTGAAATATACATTCAAGTTAGAATCCGAACCGCTTTGGGGATGTAAATGAGCGGCAAATTCTCTGCTCTGAAGTTGGCTCCGCCAACGTTGGGCCCATGTCTCCGCTCGGCACACTTATGAGGTTGCACGGGTTCGGTGTGTCATCACCGCGGTCAGGTTGCCAGGTAGGAAGATGTCTTCTGTGGGGACAGTGTTGATTTCTTTAAAAAATTTAAATCCGCTAACAAGTCCAGAAGTATCCCCATTCCTCAGCAACTTGGGCAAGGTGTGACCAGAATGTGCCAGCCTGCAGAGGTACGTGAATTATGGCCCAGCTTTTAAAGAGCGGAAGTGCTCTGGCAATGCAGTATCAAGTGCAGAGCGGGTTTTGGACCTTTGCAGCCCCTCAGATTCCCAAGTCATGGCGTGCTTTAGCACCGGCCTTGCATAAAACTCCAAGGGAGTAAAGGAGGCGCAGCTGCTGCGAAGGGGGAACCGTGTGAGCGTTTGGGGGGGGCTCCCGACGGATGTCTTTTGAACAGACAGCCCTGGAGGCGAGGAGCTGCTTTGATTGTGAGCTGAAGCATCGTCTGTAGGCCTAGCATGTGCTCTGCTGGCCTCTCGTCCCCACCCCCGATGCTCTCTGTGCGCGGGCAGTGGCTGCTGCCTGAGCCTTACGCCCCGGGCTGAGCCCTGGGCGGCTTTCCAGGCTCCTTAGAGGCTGGGCATTTTAGAAATGACGTGGGAAATGCTTTTCCTAGACATTTGCAGGAAAAGGTGGAACTCCTCAGCGAGGCCACCCCAGTATAGCTACGGTGGGACTCGCAAGGGCGCGGCCGTAGGAACACGGAGCCTGCCCTGGGGTGCTGACTGCTCTTCGAGGCCCAGAGTCGCAGGGAGAAGGGTCGGGGTGTGGAGACTTTGGTCAGAATGTGTGTCCACGGATGCAGGCCTGTCAGTGAGATTTGCTGAGCGGCTGCCCCATAGCAGGGCAAGGGCAAGAGGAACCCAAATTCTTAGAGAATCTAGGGAAGGCGGACAGGGAGAGCGACGGAAGTTCTGAAGCCCTCAGGATGGAACTCGCGGAGCTCCCTGCAGTGATGTGCCCAGCCAAGCCTGCCTCCAAAAGATGTCGCAGTGATCTTTCAGGCAGAATCAGTGAAGAGGTGACAGCTGTTGCCTAATTATTGTAGTGGTGGCAGTGAGTAAGAGGACGGATTCCTGAGGATTCAGGGGCCGCAGTTCCTTGTATCACCAACAGGATGAAGCAGGATCCACGCCCCCGGAGAGCGGACCACATCGACAGCCTCCCGATTTCCAGCTTGCCTGAAGCAGCGCGGCTGCTTTCCAGGGCGGGGCAGAGATGTTTGTGACAGCAGTGAAGTCTCAGAAAGGGCGTTGGTGGGGAAGCGGCTATAGGACAAAGAACCACCAAGCACGGGGGTGGGGGTGGGGTGGTCCTCACCCAGAGTAGGTGAAAAGTAAGAGGGTGTGTGCGGTGACAGTCCCCTCCCCGCCCAGGGAAGTAACCACAGTCAGCTTTGTGTGCGAAGGGCCAGGGACCAGGCTGCCAGCGTGGCTTCCCCCAGCTCCGCGAGCCCCCAGGAGCAAGTCGGGGAGCTCACACACTTCAGCTTCACGGCGGCCCCCCCACTCCATCGCCGTGAACCCCACCATCTGAAGGGATCTCGAACGCACAGACTTTCCCGTGACAGTGTGTGAAGTGAGGCCACTTCCACAGCTCCATCGACTAATATTTCTGATATAAAGCCTTGTTAAAATTAATTCCAGTCTGAAACTTGATGAATTCTCAGTCATGGAATTAACAGGTTTCAAATGGAAAAAAAAATTGGCTTGATTAAAAAATAAATGTTTGTGCCGGAAGTTTGGAGCCCGTCCCTAACAAACCGAATGTGTGGTTCTTTTTCATCTCAGAGGGTCTGTTTGCCTCTTTGTCTTTACGGGGGGAAAGTACATGTTCACACCAGAAATGCACAGACCACTAGCCATGACCCACCGGCAGCGGTCTCTCACGAGCTGTCAGTCCTTTAGTCTTTTATGCCTAAGTCCTGCTTTCGGTCCACGTGAAGAATAAGATGCCACCTGGCTCCAAGGGGGACTCTGACCCTGGTACAAAGCAGGTCACGCACGTGCTGCCACGTGTGGAGCATGTGGTACCGGGAGGGCAGCCTCCTTCCAGCCAGCACACCCACGCGATTTCCTCTCATCTTCCTAGGTCTTCCTCTGAATGTACGTCAAGTAAACCATTCAGGACACGGTGTGTGTTTCATTTTGTTTTCAGTGGGGTGTCAGACTTCCGCCGCCCATCTCTGTCCTCTGAGTAACAGCACGGAGCTCCACATCATTGGATACTAGACATCTGTGGTTTGACACCTTGAAGGCTCAGCCACTCCTGGGTGTGTTGGGTTAACACAGCAAGAAGAGAACAAGAGGCTCTTTATTTGGAGTCCGGGGATTCTGCTCCCGGTTAACGAGGAGACTTCTAACAGCGAAGAACGAGCTAGGCTTCCTTAGTTTTGCTGGTTTAAGCATCGCACGTGGGGGCATCGTAAACACTTGGCTCTTTTCATGCCCGGCTTCAGTGTTGAATAACACCCAGAACGCAGCACGACCAGCCCCTTTCCATCCCCAGATCTCAATAGGTTTAGCTGTAAGAATCGAAAACCGAGGAACCATGTTTTTTTGGTGTGTGTGCGGTTCCAGAGAAACTTGCGTTCCCGGATTCATTTAAGTAGGAACAGTAATGCAGAAAAGCTGGATTTTATCAATAGTTTTTGTTTCAAAAAAAAGAAGTCCACACCCAGGTGTCCCTGTAGTGCCAGAGCTGCCGAATAATCCGTCACACCATCCTCCAGCTGTGGGACCCAGTAGCGTGCCCCTGTCTGCCCCATCAGGCCTCTGGCAGCCGGCCGGGCTCGGGATCCAGCAGGGTGAGGTCACCGCGGGAAGGGCAGATGTGCCGGGAGGGGGAAGCCCGTTCCCCTGCTTTAAACCACAAATGTCTTTTGATAACTAGTAAAATTGGCAAGCAGAATGATTGAAAACATGTGAGAGGTAACTGGATCTACGTTGCAAGTAGTACATATTTGAAAAGTTTTCCCCAATGTAAAAGTTACTCTTTAAGAGCCTTAAACTAATAAAAACAAGGAAATTCCATGTTACGGCTGCCACTCGGCCTTTCCATTTTTATTCCAGCAGTCAGATTTGACAGGTCCGCTGCCGATTGGCTCTGGGACCCCCGTGAGCATGTAAATCAGGGGGGACGGGGGCAGAAGCTGGCAGCAGCCGGGGTGGAGAGAGTCCCCACCGCCTTTCAGTGCCAGGCTTGTAATTCCATTTTAGTATATCCTATTTTCCCTTCTTGCGGCGGCTTCCTGTATTACTTTATTGACTGAAGCCAATTCAGGATTCTTTTAGAGACGTTTCTGGTTCCTTTCCTTTTTCTTGATCTCACAGCAGATTTTACGGGGTGGCAAACTCCCTCGCCCCGTGGCTGCTTTTCTGAACCGCGTGACCAGCTCTCAGCCTCTCCTCGCTCAAATCCATTCTCCCCGTCGCCGCCAGCGTGATCTTTCTAAAGCACAGTAGCCTGGAGTCAGCCACACGTGGGTTCAGCACAGAGTCAGATGCACGTTCAGGGCTCCGATGAGGCGCCCCCGCGCTGTCCCTAGATCCACTTCCTGCCTGCCTTAGTGACCCCGCACATAACAAGTAGCTCTGGTCTCGAGACCCCACTGTCTTGTTTCTTTCACCAGTAAGCTGAGGGAACTGCCCCCATCCCCGGGGTAGGGGAGGGGGGCGGACGACAGAAAAGGGAGGCTGGGGGATTTGAAGAACCGTGTCACCAGTTCCACCGTTAGGACGTCATCACAGAGCTTTAGAAGAGGCAGGAACCCCAGGGTGTCCCCCTTTGTGCCCCCAGAGCCCACCGTCCCCACGTCAGCCCCAAGCCTGGTGCGCTTCCAAGAGCGTCCTTCTGTAGCGGAGGGAGCAGCGTTAGGTGCAGAAAACATGGCCTTTTACGTCTCCCTCCATAAATGTGTGATCTCGGTCAGGTCCCCTTCACCTCTGAACGTCGGTATCCTCGCTCATTGGTAGAACAGGAGTGATGGCTGTTGTAGGATCACCGTGGCCATGAAAAATGACAAGGGGCGTAGAGCATGAGTTGATAAACTGTAGCTGCAGCGGTTTTTATCATGTCTCTCTGCCCATTCTTTGCCTTCTGGAATCCTCCCAGCTCCCCCCCTCAGTGAAATCACACCGTCCTTTGGGGCCGTCCCCTGCTAACCTTTCCTATGAAGTCTTCCGCGATCTTTTGTTTTCGTATTTGTTTTAGTTTGCTTTTCAAAAAATTTTTGGCCGCGCTGCAGGGCATGTGGGATCTTAGTTCCGCGAGCAGGGATTGAACCCGTGCCCCCTGCAGTTGGAAGCATGGAGTGTTAACCACTGGACCGCCAGGGAAGTCCCAAGTCTTCCCCGATCTTCGCTATCAGCTCCCAGCTGTCTCAGAACCACTCCTGGCATGTCCCGCCTCACAGCGTCTGGCTGTCTTCCTTGGTTGTAAGCTCTGAGCACTGGTGTGGTTTGTTGCCCTTTTGTGCCCTGTCTTGTCCTTCCAGGAGGAGCTCGGGAATGCCCCTGCTGGACGGATGAGTTGACTAAGGGGCCGGATAGGAGGGGAGCAGCGTCCTGGGGCACTTGGGCCGAATGGCTGTTCTAGGGGAGGGAAGCTTTTGGTTGCCTTTGGCCCTCGTTTCACACAGGTGTGCACGCTTGATCCCACCGTCTCTGAAACCAGTCACATCCTTTCTTCTGAGAGTCTTTGGGATGCAAGCGGAGTCTTCATGGTTAGTCCATGATTCATTGGACCTCCCCAGTTCAGGGCTTCCTGCTGCAGCCGTGCATAACAAGCCTCTGCTAGTGGCGATTATGTGCAGTTTCTTTAGCATAATACAGGTGTCTAGAAATCCAGTGAGACCCGTTGAGCGGACACTTAGGGATGGAGTTCTATAGCTAGGAGTAAAGCAGGAAATCCTCTTTTGTCTCAGTTCTTGCTGAAAATCTTGACAGGATCAATATATGGCTGTGCGTTCCAGGATTAGGAAGTAGAGGATGCGGGACACGACTGATTGCTTTTGTTTTTGATGATTGACGAGTTTGATTCTCATTTCAGATCTATGGCAATATTTCCTTTATGTTTACGTTAGCCTGGCAGGATCAAGTGTTTGCTGGCATAGAAGACAGTGGCTGCTGCTTGTACAGTACTGCCTGCAGCTTCCTGCCTGTGATGGGATGATGTGGTCAGAGGAAGAGCCAGAGAGTGTGACGAAGGCCGCTTGGCCAGCATTGCTTCGGATGCTGCGTGGGCAGCGCCCTGGGGTCCCCGCCTCTGACTGATATTGCCGAGGAGGCCACGGGGTGAGAGGTGTCCTTTTATAAATCACACTCTACTGGGAGCTGCCTTTTGACCCCAGAGCAGATCAGGACCACCTCCTCCCCGCTGCTCCTCAAGAAATCACACAGAAAACCAAGAACAGAGGGTATAGGGAAATGTCATTCCTGGGCCAAAACAAGTGGCGTCATTTTACTGAGCTCAGAACTCTTCTGGGTGTCTGTGTAGTTAAGAAATAACACCCAGAGTTAGGGGAAAACAGGTGATGAGACCCTGAACTTGGAGGGGTCACAGAGAGGTTGGGAACGCTTTGTAATTGGCATTGGTTTTCTGCCTCAAGAACTAGCCCCCCTTCTATGTGCACACACACAACCTCCCCCCACCCCCAGCCCTCGTGGGGCGCTCAGGAGGCCGTGGGTCACCTGTCCACACCGGGCAACAGCTTGCACTGGCTGAGGGCTCTGGATGCGAGTATCTGAACCCATTCCAGAGTCAGTAGTAGTTTGCCGTAATTGTGCTGGTCAATTGTGTGTCCTCATCCTTTCACGTGAGTTTAGAGAGTTAACAATAGCTCTGTAGCTGGCTCGATAAAGTCTGAGTTAAAGTGCCCCTCCAGGGACTTCCCTGGTGGCACAGTGGATAGGACTCTGCGCTCCCAGTGCAGGGGGCCCGGGTTCGATCCCTGGTCAGGGAACTAGATCCCACATGCATGCCACAACTAAGGAGCCCATGTGCAGCAACTAAGGAGCTGGCAAGCCGCAACTAAGACCTGATGCAACCAAATAAATAAATATTAAAATAAATGAAGTGCCCCTCCAGCTTTTTCTTAGAAAGCTCCCCGGACAGGGTGGAGTGGGCAGACTGGAACAGTACTTCCAGGGCAGCTCCCGGAGCAGCCCTTTTTTTCTTCCCGGGTGTCCCTCTAGCATAGCCAGAGGTGGAACTCTTTGAGGATTGAAACGGCCCCTTTAAGATCACACCGCTGCTCTCGGCACTGGGAGCCCTCACGTGATGTCACCTGTTGCTGCCCAGCACCCCGGTTCCCTGATAGCGGCCAGCAGCCCTGGTGCCAGGAGAGCGTGAAGGAATCACGTGCGACATTCACTTTGCCACACGAGTGTCACTGTGCCGGGCTGTCTGGCGGGCAGCGGTTCTCCACTGCCATCCAGCCAGTGGCAGGATGTTGTAAACCTTGCTCGCTTGAAAATTAACGCAAAACTGAAATCAAAGCTGGCTCAGAGGTGGCATCTCTTGGCCTGAAATGAGCTGTTCAGATGAACCTGCTCAGCGTCGTTGGTAGATGTCTGTTAGGGGGTTGGTTGCCCCCAGGAGCCACTTGGCAGCTTTCAACCTTTGCTTACAAACTCCAGGCGAAAACATTCTGAGAGCTTTCTGGAGTTCTTATTTGCTAATTAAAATGTGAGAAGGGAACACAGCTACAGGTAGAGTGCTAGTGCAAGTCACGGCTGTGATTTAAAAAAACCAAGCCTGACAGTTCCAAAATGAAGTTATTAGCACTTCACCTGCAACTGTGATAGCTTTTAACTTTCATGCTCTGTCTCTTAAGCCCCCCTCCACCCCCGTAGTGTATAAAAAAGGGAGCTAAGTGAGGAAACTGTAGGATACTTTATCCTCGCAGGAGATAAGAAGAACTACCATTTCTGTGGAAGTTCTTTAACTTGCAAGAGTTTTTCTTATTCTTTATGTCATGCAGTTTTCCAACAACCCTTCGAGCCAGGGTAGGTGGCATATCTTACAGATGCGGAAACCAAGGCTCAGGGCATCCTGGTGGCCTGTCCAGATTCTTGTAGGCAGGATGGAGCGGGCTCTTCCTGAAACTCTGCTGCTTGCTTCCTAGACTTCACTAACGGTGGGAGAGACGGGGCTATGTGAAAAATCACCTGATATTGGGCCCCAGGTCTTCTACCACCTTCAGAATAATTAAAGAAAATGTCCTCTGCTCCTGGAAATCACTTTCAGCTGATTGCCCACTGAGCCCAGCTGTGTGTTCCTAGTAACCCCCAAAGCGCGTCTTTCCTTGCACACACACTGGGTTTGATTCACAGCCTGCGTCTGCGCCGGCAGATGTTTGTGGCCGGGGCAGCCCCGGCAGAGAGCGAGTGAGCTGCAGGGCGGTGGATGGCTTTGCCGCCAAGTGTTTTCCCAGAGAAGTGGAAGGGAACCTTTGCCAGAGTGGCTGGTGCCCTAACAAATTGATTCCTGCCAAACAATAGAAATAAATATTTTCAACAGACAGAAATTTTGGCTCTTAAAGTATTCAAATTAAAGGCTTATTTCTGAAACAAATACTTTAGGAGGAAAACATTTACCAGCGTAGATGAGATTGGAATCACTCCTTTTGGCAGTGGCATAATTATTTTTGAGATTAAAACACGTTTTTCCTGCTCCTGCCTCATTTTTAGCCCATGGCCTTGCCTCCTGTTTCCTAGAGAAAGTCAAGTGCGTTAAGCCGGGGCTTGGGAAAGAGGCACTGCTGGGGTTTACCTCAAGGAGCTTCGGCTTGCATGGAGTTAGTTACCCAGAGCTGGATTCAGATCTCATTTCCAACCACTTCGTGGTGTGATTTGGGCAAAGCCCGGTCATCTGATCATCAGTTTACTCAGTTTGTGAAATGGGGCAGCAGTCTCTGCTTTGTAGCAGTTAATAATGTTACCCTCAGAACCTGGGGAGTCCTTCTAGACTGTCGCTGTCCAGCAGAACTTCCCACATTGATGGAACGGTCTGTGTCTGTGCCATTGAATACAGTTGTCAGTAGCCCTCAACGTGCGGCTACTGCGACTGAGGAATTTGTAATTTAATTTCGATTCACACGTGGCTAGTGGCCACTGTTTTGGAGGATGCCTTCCCCATTCGTCCGCTTCACTCCACTAATTGGTCCCTGGTTCCAATTCATTGGTTGGCAGCTCAGCCCACTGGAGATCTCTCGAGTCTCTCTCTCTCCATTGTGAATCCGGGAGTTTAGGCGGATCTGTTCTCTCTGACGTCCGTCTCCTGTCCTGCAGCCAGACCAGTGGGCCAGTTGCACTGAGCTCGGCAGGGAAATGAACGCTTTAGCCAAAGATCTCCCCCACCCCGCAACCAGATCAGCCTTCATGGACATTTCACATTTTAACAAGATTCCACTTCGTTTTGGAATTTGTCTCATAATGTATAGTAAGCATAAGAAGATTGAGAAAAAGACACGGAGTCAAGGGCCTCTTCCCTGGGCATTTGTTAGCAAGTACGTCGCGTCCGCGCCCGGCCTTGGTCTCCTCATCTGTGACATGGGATTAGCCAAGCTCCTGTGGCTGCCTCTTCCCCAAGTGGGCTGAGGCCCACGGGACGGGGAGTGACAGCGGCCACCTCAGGAGGGGATGGCAGAGGCTGTGACCTGGGGGACAAGCAGAAGAAAAGAGACTCACCCAGGAACAAGACGGCCAGGGGAGAAGGTGATAGCCCAGGAAAAAGAGACAACCAGACAGCAAGGACCAACCCTAGTGGCACCTTGGGGTGGGGGTGGGGGGTGGGGCATGAAAGGCTTTTGGGCTCCTTGGAGAAGTTTAAGATCAGAGAGGGAGAGCACTCCCGCCATTTGGAGCTGTGTGTGCCTGAAAGGCTGAGGCTGCCAAGGCAGAATTTCGTTTTGCTTTGCCATGTGGCCAAAGAACAGTAGAGAATGCAACTTACGCAACAGACACTGTTGTAGTTCAGAGCCGGGCAGACGACAGCAGTTTCATTCGTTTTGATTAGTAACAGAATCCTGTTAGTTAGGGTTAAAAGGCGTCCTTCCCTCTCCCTGCACCGGTCCCGGGCCACAGCGACCCAGGCCTCTGATCGCCTGTGTTTCATTATGCATCACCGAGATGCCATCTCTCACATCTCATTCTTTAAATGAGAGTCTGTCAAGTATTACATGTAGTGCAATGCTGGTTAGATACATCTGGCATTTTTGTCTCTGCGTAGTGGGTTTCCGACGGGTGAAAAACAATAAGAAACAAAATCTTGTTCTCTCTTGAAATTTCTCTGTGCCGAGGAATTCACAGAAAGGCTCGTAGCTTTTGTTAGGATGATTTATTTATTTTTGTTCAATTTTAGTTTCTGAATAGGTAACGCATTCACTCGATCCAAAATCAGAGTTCTATTTAAAAACGTAAGAACTCTGCCCCCCACCTCTGTGCCAGCCCGCCTTTAGATGGAAAGACCTCAGGCAGTAAGTGTATGTTGGAGTGAATTGTTTCACTTGAATTTCTTAGATTGGGAATTAATATCAAGTCATCTCCCAGAATCAAGAAATATCAAGTACCTACTAGATGTATGATACATACTTGACACACAATAACCTTTTCTTCAGAGTTAAAGGAACATGAGAAAACGATCTTTATTTCAGGTGGGCTTTAACGTTCTCACTCGTACCAGGCATTTCATCTTATTTAATCCTCACAGCAGCTCTGTGTGTATCAGCGTTCCCCTTTTAGGTTAGAGGGCTGGCTTGGTCCAGAGCTAAAAGGTGGTGGGAGTCCGTATGCACACTGGCCTCTGCGCCGCCCTGCCAGCTTCCCCACCCTCCCACCCAGTTCCTAGTCCCTGGCCGTTCTCTCTGCCTTCCCTGGGCACAGGGAACCCCACTGTGCTCTGTGAGACCCCGCCAAGAGGTTACCTTCTGTTCATTCGACTCTAAACTCCAAGACGGGAGAAGATAGCTGACTACACCATGCAGGTTTCCGCAAGGGTTGAAACGGTGTTTTTGACTAAGCCCCCAGACAACTAGAAACTCCAACTGTAGGCGGGCCCTTGCATGTTCCCTGAGAACCGCAGGGTGTGATTAACCCAGAGAGCTCGCCTCCTGTCCGCCCAGCGCGCCCGCGTGTGCTGCCCGCCTGCTGCGTGCTGGACTCTGTGCTGGGTGCCCCCAGGAGCTGTGCGTTCCCTGCGTGAGGGCCTCCTCCTGGGACCTCCCTCTTGGGGAAGCAGACATGGGCCCTGCCAACAGGCCTGGAGGAGCCGCAACAGCGAGCCCTCCACGTCTGCTTTGCTGCTCCCTATTTTACCCAAAGCACTGTTGGCACGGACTTTTCCTGTCCCTGTTTTTCCTGTTTCCTGTTCTCACGGTGGAGCTGTGATGACAGTGGCTTCCTCGGCTGCAGGGAGACCTTGCCCCGGCGCCTTCAGCAGAGCTGAGCCCCTCGTAGCCAGATGATCCTAATTCTTAGAAAAATGGTACCATCCAAGGAACCACCCACGGTCCTTTGAAGCTGAGCTGGAGGAGGCTGTGGGTCTCCTCCAGGCGCCCCTGCCCTCCCTCCTCATCCCTTCTTGCCTTCAAGAAGGTGCCACTGTCAACTTGTCCCCTTCCTCCACAGCCTCTTGAACTGTTCTAGACTGTTCTCTTTCATTCAAGGGTCAGTGCTTGGGCCGGCCTTTTTCTGGCAGCCTCTCTCTTTCCGACTGGAAGCCTTGCTGTCTGCAGTTCTTAAATTTGTGCCCTCCCCCTCTGTTGGTCCCTCTGTCCGGTGTGCATCCTTGCCCACCCCAGAATTCTCTCAAAGGTGCTATTATTTTCTTGAAGCTGTTTCTGATTTTTTTTCCCCAAACAGAAGTAACCTCTCTTCCTTTGAACCCTTTTGCACTTACTCTGAACTTCTGTTGGAGCATTTAGTTTATTTTGTGATTCTTTTAATTTTTCCTTGTTTTTTTTTTTTGTTTTGTTTTTAGCTTACGCTTTCTTTTGGCAAGTTCTGACTACAGTAGTCCCTCGGTATCCATGGGGATTTGCTCAAGTCCCTTAAATAATATGGCATAGTATTTGCATATAATCTTAAGTCCGCCCTCCCGTATACTTTAAACCCTCTCTAGATTATTTATACTACCTTACACAATGTAAATGCTGTGTAAATAGTTGCGGGATTGTGGTGAATTCTAGTTTTGCTTTTGGGAACTTTCTGGAAATTTTTTTCCTCGAATATTTTCAGCCCCTGGTGGATTGGATCCCTGGATGCAGTGCCCACAGGTACGGAGGGCCGACCACGATGTGCCCCAGCACCAGGTGAAGTGGGCAAAAACACTTCTTCCCAGAGCTTACAGCCTGTGGGGCGCCCAGAGTTAAACAGGCACCCAGGCCAGTACGGAATTGCAGACAGGCACAGTTTAGGGAGTCGGGTGCACACCTTCTGGGGCGGGAGGGGCATGAGGGGCAGGGGAAGCAGTGTTTGAGCAGAGATCTGACAGGTTCCATGAGAGAGAGAAGGGAAAGTCTTCCAAGCAGAGGGAAGAGCCTGTGCTGAGGGCCTGAGGTGAGTGAGGGGCCTGGTGGGCCCTGGTGGTCTCACCCAGACCCCCTGGGAAGCCCCTGAAGGCTTTTGAGCAGGGATGACAGGTCCCCTTTCCTGCAGGGTGCGTGTGTGTGTCCTGGTGACCTTATAGCTGTGTGGCGATTCACACCCATGAGGGGGCAAGGGCGCCTTGGTCTGGCATCGGGGGACCCTCGTTGCAGCCCCCTGTACACACGCCAGCACCTCCTGCCATCCCGCCTTCGGTTGCTCTGCTTTTCTCCGTTTGTGCCCCTTTCCTGCACCGCCTGCCTTCTGTTGAGATTCTCCTGGGCCGCGTCCAGGTCCATCTGATTCTGTAGGACTGTGGCTTCCTGGGTGGGGATGCTGACTGCTGGCCTGCAGCCTGACATCACGTGACAGAACACTGTAGCCGCAATTCAGATCCTTGTATCGCCCGGTGGTGAATCAAAGACTGTGAGTGGGAAGGTGATGGGTAAGAATTAAGTGTCTGAAGGAACACTTGGGAGATATGGGGTCAGACTTGGTTCCCTGCCTAAACTTATAAAATAAGTGAGAACATTAACGTTTCCCTAGGGAATTCTGCAAGGTTCTCCTTGAAACAGAGACCATCATCCGTCCACACACCCGGGAGCAGGACAAAACGCACTTCCTGCAGGAGCACGTGAGGGCTCTGCTGGGAATGAGGCATTCATAGGCTCTTATCAGTCCTTCAAAGCCCACGTGTCATTATAGGGGAAAAAATGAGATTTTAAAAGATAAATGTTTACTTTTTAGGAGTGGTCATTACATTTACGTGTACAAAATCCATAAGATACAAAAGGGTAGACAGTGAAAGGACCTCCCACCCCCCCGCCCCGGCCCCCCGCCCATTCAGTTTCCTCCCCAGTATGAGGAATGGCACCAGGATCTTGAACCTGGGGAGCCTTCCAGAGCGATCTCGTGTATGAGCACAGTGTGTGTGTGTGTGTGTGTGTGTGTGTGTGTGTGTGCGCGCGCGCGCTCACAGTGGGTGTCCTGGTCAGTGTCTGTGACTTCTAACTGAACACAGTGTGTCCATTCTAGCCCCAGCCCCCTCTCAGCAGCCCTTTCACCACTTCTGTGCCCAAGCCAGCCTCCCCGGGGGGACCTGACCTGGGTCCTGCTCCATCTAAGCCCCCTTTCATGGTCTCTGACAGCAGCAGTCACAACCGGAAGTTGTACCGGGGATTCGGTGAGCCCAGACGAGGAGGAAGAGGTGCAGGGTGACCGGCGGACGCAGGCCGGCCCGTACACAGGCCCCAGCCGAGATGGGTGTCCTTCACGAAAACCTGGAGCGCCCCTTCTTGCTGGCAGTGTGTCCTGCCTTATCTAACCTCTGCCCGCTTTCGTTCCACCAGCCTGGTCCCCTCTGTCTTGTCGCTCTTCCATGCCTGCCTAGTTTCCTCGGCTGGACTGTGGGTACCTGGAGGTCAGGGTCAACTTCCAATTCACCTGTGCATCCCTGGAGCCCCCCTGGCTGAGTTGGGGATACTGGTGGCAGAATGCATTCTAGCCTGAGGTCAAGCGTGTGGCTCTGATGGGACAGAAAAACTCCCCTCGATGGAGCGTTCACCATGCCTCAAGGTGGACATGCATTGCCTTAGTTATCTCCCCAAACCACACAGGTTATAAAAGGGGTGGGGCCTGGAATCCAAACCAGGGTTCTCTAAGGGTCTCCAGATGTTCCGTGTAGGAGGCCAGGGAGGGGGTGACGGAAGGAGGCAGGTGGGTGGGCTTGGGCCTTTCACCCCTTTCTAGTCAGAGTAGCTTCCATTTGTCCAGCGATTCCATTGCAGGAAACGAAACAGAAAATGTTCCAAGGCCTTCTCCATGCAGAAACCATGGCTGGCCTTCCCCTTTCTGCACAGTTGCTCTCTCTGCATTTTCCCTAATAAAGCCACTTTAAATTCTTATATAGGATTTGCCGTTAATTAGTTGACAGATAAGCCCTGAAGAAGCCAGGCCTGGCCTGGGGGCCTCAGGGAGAGAGGATCTCCCGGAAATTGTGGCAGCATTGCAGACGCACGCACGCGCGCACACACACACACACACACGTTTAAAACCAGCAGCTAACCACTCACTTTAAAGGCGAGGGGTTCCAAACTGATCGTTGACTTTATTAAGAGACATGTTGTTTTCTTTGGGAGACGCTTCCCTCAAAGTTCCTTTTAAATGGGCAGCTGCATGGTCGCTTTTTACTTGTGTGTGTGTTTAGTGAGCCTTTAATACTCGGCTGAGAGGCTGGGGTTCAGGCAGAGAGAAGCTTCCAGTGTTGGGAGCTCTGCCCTCTGAGGATCTGTCAGAAATGGAGAGGAAGCATCGCAGAAATCAAAGCCAGTGAGGAAAACAGGATTGCAGCGTCCACAGCTCTTGGGGGCAGCTCCCCAGTTTCATGGGGTGAGGTGTCCAAAGCCAGAGGTCTTTCCCTGGACCTTGTCACCTCCTGACATCAGTCATCCCATGACGACTTTGAAAGAAAACCCCAGAGTTTCTGCAGCCAGGTGCCGTCCTTGCAAGATGCTTTGTCATTACCATTTCTAGCTCTTTCGGCCTAGTTGGAAATGCCCCCTGTTCAGAGCCCATGGGTTTGCTACCAGTGTCCGTCACCTGGGACCTGGTCGCCAGGTGTTTCCGGCAGGAGGACAGTTGTGAACAGTTCAGAGAGTGGGAAGGTTGGGGCTTGACTTGAGTGGTGTTTTCGACCAGTAGGCCACCTCCTACTCGTCTGTAAGCCCTGAGACTGGCCAGCGTGCAGCACGTTGTGCAAGAAACAGCTGCTGTTTTGACAAAGGACGCACTTGCCTCACTTTTTGAATCACCAGAGTGAGTCAGGGGTCATCTATCCCAGGCCTCTGTCCCTGGGCAGGTGGACACGGAGACCACGCACACGCATATATGGGGACGCAGCATGTAAAATATGTTCGTGTAACTATATGCGTGTGCGTTTTGTTCACATTAGCAGTTTTTAAATATGTATAAAATTAATATATATTGCGACTTTTCCAATCAGGTAATTCATATACATAGCAGAATAGCCAAAAGATACCTGGAGAGCAAGTCCCCTCCTCCCCTGGGCCTCCTCAGAGCCAAGCACAGTTTCAAGTTTCTCCATCTTTCTAGAGACAAGCAGAGCATATGCAAACATGTGTATAGATACTCTTTTAAACAATGTAGCATTGTTTTGCACTTTGCTTTTTTTTGCTTAAATATATCTTGAATATCATTCTATCTCATATTGTGTGTATGTAGGATTGCATTTTTGCAAAATAATTCTTGAGTGGATATGCTGATACACTATGTGCTATCGCTGGACATTGAGGTTGGTTCTACGCTTTTTTTTGGTTGGTTTTTTTTTTGTTCTTTGTTTTTAAATACATTTCATTTATTTATTTGTTTATTTAGGCTGCGTTGGGTCTTCGTTGCTGCGTGTGGGCTTTCTCTAGTTGTGGTGAGCGGGGGCTACTCTTCGTTGCGGTGCGGTGGCTTCTCTTGTTGCAGAGCACGGGCTCCAGGTGCGTGGGCTCAGTAGTTGTTGCTCGAGGGCTCTAGAGCACAGGCTCAGTAGTTGTGGCTCACGGGCTTAGTTGCTCCGCGGCATGTGGGATCTTCCCAGACCAGGGCTCGAACCCGTGGCGGGCGGATTCTTAACCACTGCCCCACCAGGGACATCCCCTTTGTGAATTTTTAATGCCTTTCAGATGTGGGGCCTCTCTGTGCTCCTTGTTACATGTGACCAGTGACTCAGGGGCTGAGGGTTCTGTATTTTAGACCCCCACTGCCACCCCCCTGAAACATTCAGTTCCCTTGTTAACGGATCATTATATGTGACATTTGGAGGATAGACTGGCTGGATGGATAATAAAACAGTATTTGGCTTATGTTTCATAGCCATCTCCTGCCTTTGTGTTGTCCCCAGAGCCTTAGAAAGCCTTGATGTCCTCCAGGACTGAGACTGTGAGCCTTGAACCTGAGCAGCCAGACCCAGCGTGGCAGAGGCTCATGCTCGGTGGGTGGCGGCACCCGGTGCACTTCGGAGAGCCCTGTTGGTTTCTCACTCGGGCCTGCGTATGTCTGCACACATGGCGAAGGGGGTGTGGCATGCCCCCCGCGGCCCCCCGCCACCTGGGTCCCTGCCTGCCAGTAGCAGGTCACCTCGGGTGCCCTGGCCCTGCTACCCCACGATAGGGGGGGTCAGTTTCCCTTCCATCAAGCGACCTGTGCCAGGTTCAGCTGTCCGCAGTCGGGCTTTCTGATGGATCTGCCCACGGAACCCCTTGATGCCGGGCTGGGACAGACCTCAGAGTGAGAGGTGGGGGGACCGAGGGGCCCAGGGAGGCCCACAGACCGTGTGCTCTTCGACATCTCCTGCAGTGCTACCCCCATGGTCCCCCAGTTCTTCCCACTACGTCTGGGACCCTGCAGTCGGCCGTGTGCCTCCAGCATCCAGCACCTGTCGGCAGAAGTCACCAGACACCCTCTGATTAAGTGACCCCTCCCCCGCCGCCCCCCCACCCCCACCCCCACCCCGCCCCAGGAAGTAGGGTCTTCACTGAAAGCTCTTTGTTTTTCTCTAAGTTTTCTGCATCTGTGTGTGATTGGAACCAAACATCAACTTTACTTTTTTTGTCGTATTTCAATATTGGCTTTTTACCCCCTTTCTTGAAATCTCCTTTTATAACTTCTGCTGCTGCTGCTTAAATATAGATGTCTAAGTCCTCCTCCTTACCAGATTGTTTATATTTTTGAGAAGCCTTCTGCTTATCTGCGATTGCTCTCTCCTCTGTCTCCATCCCCACGCTGCCACATTGGTTTCAGTTGCTCTTTTTTTCCCCCCCTGCCTTCACTTGACTGGGATGTGTTTCAAATGTGGTCTATCAAAATGTGCAGTGTTTCCCTCTTTTCTGCAGTAGCTTTGACATCTGTTCTTGAATCCGAGCCCACGTTATTCTTTTGGACTTGCTTGCCCAAGAATTGCCGCAATGCCAGAAGCGCGGAAGGAGGGAGAGAGTGCAGTGTGGTGGCATCTCCCCCACCCCCTTGTTCCTCCCCCCAACCCCCCACCCCTTTAAAAACTCTCTGCCATTTCCAAGTTGACAGCACCCTAGATGTTTGTTCCAGCACTCCGCCGCCCCGTCTGGCAGCGGCCCACCCTGTAGCGGAACGAACGAAGTGCTCAGCAGCAGGGTTCGCAGACGCCTTTGGTTACTTCCGCCAAAAAGGAAGCCGGGTGGGTGGAGGGTGGGCGTAGAAGGCCTCTTGGCTTCCTGGATGTCTGTGCATGGATCTTCAGCTTGGAGTTTCCTCGCCTCCCTTAGCTCTGCTGGGCCTCGGGGCGACGGGCTGTACCACTGAGAAGCCACTTGGAGCCGCCGCTCGCATCCTAAGCAGAATGTGCCCGTGTGTGTCTTCAGTAGCCAAAGCCACCCAGCACGAGAATGCGACTCTCGGTGGCTTCGGGAATGTGTCCTTGCACTCCTGCTGTCCGCCCAGGACACCACCCTCCTGGGCCCATCTGCCGCAGGCTTGTTTCAAACGGAGCCTCTTGGCTTCTCCTCCCAGAGCTTCCAACGCTAGGACCCAGGTTCTCTGACGCTCCGCGTGCCGGTTTGTTGTGTGCGACAGGGGCCCACCCGCTCCTGTTGGTTCTCAAGAGGCTCAGGGGCAAGTCTAAGGGTTGGGGGATAACACTGTTCCCAGGTGCCTCGCTTCCCAAGTTGACCCGGCGCTGGAGATCCTTATTCTTGGGACTTGCCTCTTAAGGTCCCTTTTGAAAACAACTGACAGGTCCTGAACATGATGTCTGGTCTCTAGTAAGCCCACAATAAGTATCTGTTGGACAAAAGCAAATAAGATGTGACTACAGAAGATGCCAGGCCCAGAGAGTCAGACAGGATGCCCCGGGGAGCAGCCCGGAGTCAAGCAGCAGGACTGGGGCCCAGAGACGTGGCAGGAAAGACGCTCGTGAAGAGCAGAAGCGAGTGACTCCGGGGAGGGGTGGTGTTTGGGCACTGGCCTGACTCTGGTTTTAGCCAAGAAAAATGCATCTGCGTGTCCTGTCATGGGAGCAGTCACTTGTGGTGCGCCTGTCGATACACAGCATGTCAAGCCGAGCGGGTTTGGTTTTTTCAAGCCAGTCAGCGCACGGGGGCGGATGGGAGCCTCCTGGTGGTGCCCCGGTCCCTTTCCGCTGGCCCCCAGCCCCTCCTGGGCCACGAGGTGGTGATCCCTGGAGCCACGGGCTCCCCCACCGCCCCGCCACCCGGTGCCCTGGTCGGGTGCAAATGTGCTCTCCTCCCGTACAAAGTGCAATTACAATCTCGCCTTCCCTTCTCGTTTCTCTCCGCAGAGGGAACTCGATGCCACCGCAACAGTATTGGCGAACCGGCAGGATGAAAGCGAGCAGTCGAGAAAGCGGCTCATCGAGCAGAGCCGAGAGTTCAAGAAGAACACCCCAGAGGTGAGCAGCGGCGTCTCCCTCCCCGGCTCTCAGGAGAGGGGGCGTCTTCCCGTCCCAGCGCGCGTTCGGAGGCTGTGTCGTGAGCACTTCATTCCTAGCAGACGGGCCGTCTGCTCCTTCCTTTCCGCTGCCCTTGGCCCCAACAGCGAGCCCCTGTGCGGGCTGGGGACCAGATTAAAGCCCGAGTGAATTCTAGATGCAGACGCTGAACCAGCTGGGGAGCCAGGGGCAGGACCCCAGCCCCTCCATGCCCGTGTGCTCATGTCTGTAGGCAGGACCTCACCCCGTGTCCTTAGGGAGCGTGAGTACAGGGACAGAGCCGGGTGGCAGGGCCTCAGAGGGGCACCTGCAGGCTGCACGCATCCAAGGATGCAGTATGCCGATGCTTCTTGCGAAACAGACGTTTAGTCTGGTCTGGCCTTTTACTTGCCTCTGTGTTTCCTGAAATATGCTTTAAAGGGCACTGGAAATGTGCACTTCGTGAGCTCCTGATTTTTCTTTTTTGGAAGTATGTGTTCAGAGGACAGTGTTTAGAGTGGCTGGGGCAGCCTTTTCCTGCCCTATTTTCTTGGTCCCTTGTTCCCTGAGTCCTTATCAAAGGCTTCAGAAGAAATAAAAAGACAGGAGAGTTTTACAGACAGTTGAGCAGACGTGAGGATTGCTTTCCGTGAGCTTCTGCCAGTTGGACCCACAGTGGTGCCTGTGCCAAGGGCTCGTACCCAGCCTCCTGCACCCTCCACTCAGGTGTGAGCGCGTGGCGGGTGTTCAGAGCTTCAGCCCTGGCTGCCAGGCCTCCAGATTCTTCCATGGAGAACAAAGGAACAGGCCTGGAAGAAAAGCTGCTTTCTGGGAGGGATGCTTCTAACTTTTATAATAGTCCTGGAAAATGATGTGTGAATTGAATTTGCTTAAAAGTGGACCCATTTTAAGTGCTCCAGAGGAGCTTGCTGTTTAAGGGAGTGTTACTGTGAATCATTTGGGGAAACAAGTAATTAACCCGCTATTTTCAGAATAAGTATTTTAGGAGAAAAAATCGTGGTAGTCCAGTGGAAAGACGTAAGGCTGTAGGGGCAGACCCACCTGAGTTTTAAATTTTAGGTTCATTGCTTACCCTCTCCACCCACCCTGCCCTGAAATGTGGATCTTCCGTGTTGTATCAGGACCAGACACGCGGGTCAGAGTGATTCAGGCTTGGGGGTTGCTGTCCTCCGTGCCGCTGGGGTTGGGGGTGGACTGCTGGTCTCCACGTTCCACCTCGTCATGTCATGAGCAAAGGCAGGATCAGAGAAGGCAGTCGAGCGACAGGCCACCTTCCTCCTCTTGGGCTGCTCAGAGCAGACCTTCCGGGAGGGTCTCGCCGCGGGGTTTCTCGCGGTCTTGTCTTTGACTTTGTTTCACTAGACCAGCCCGGGTCAGGTGTGTCTCTCGAGCCACCTTCAGCGCTGATCTAGCAACTAGCTGTCACCGCTGTCCTGTGTTCTCACTGTCCTTCCCTTGGTGACCATATGTCCAGGGGTGGCCGTAGAAAAATCTAAAAAGGAGGCGAGGTCACGCTTCTGAGGCGTCAGACAACCGCAGGTGAATACAATTCGTCCTGTGAGGAAGTGCGCTGAAGAGAACTGGATGCCTGGGTGTTCCTCTTGGGTCCCAAGGTCCTGTCAGCTAAAGGTGGTGCCGGGGAAGGGCGTGTCCCCTCCAGCCCCCTCGGGCTCAGCTCAGCGACCGGGCCCCGTCCCTCCATTGACATCTAAACAGGGCTCGTGGGGCAGGAACTGGCCGCCGGGCCCCATCCATGGCCTATGTTGAATCCCAAGCCAGTTACTTGATGAAACCTAGCCTCAAACTTCGCATTTTATCTCCTAATCCCAGTAAGTGGAAGAGGCTTGGGGAGGAGCAGCCTGGTGGGGAAGAGCCATTTGGGGCATTGCTTTCCGGGGCACGTTTTGTTTGTTTGTTTGTTCTTGATTTTTTTTGATTTTTTAGGGGGGCTATAGGATATGGCGTTCTTGATTTTTTTTGTTTTTGGGGGGCGGGGCTGTAGGATGTGGGTTGGGAAATATCTCTGCAGGTTTTGCCAGGGCACGTTTTTAGACACCGTCTTCCACGGAGAAGGGGATGCAGAACCCCGCCTGGAAGGGATGGACGTTGCCATCCTGTTTGTCCCTGGCTCTGCCAGCTGGTCGGGGCTGGTGCCCTCTCGGGCTCCTCCTGTCACAGTCAGGAGGCCTCGCTGCGGCACACATTTCCAAGACGCGTGGAAGGGGGAAGCCGCTCACCGGCTGTTGCCCTGATGGCTCCCCTGCGTTTCCCAATCCCGGACCCATCCTTGAATTTGGTGTGGGGTTCCCATGGGAACTTGAGGCAAGACCCTGTAGAGAAGACAGGCTCACCTATGCTGCCAGCCATCCAGTGCCTTCTGCAGATTTGGAGACCTCTTAAGGCTGCAGTGGAGGTGGGGGTGGGTAGCTTCAGCGAGGTCCTCTGGGGTACATGATGGCGGGACTTAGGGGTCCTATGGTATGGGGGTGTCTGGGGGCTCTGACGAGTGTGGGGCCTGGGACTCAGGTCAGGTATCGGGTCATCACCTTGTTTGGAGCTTCAGTCCAGAGGAGCCTGACCCGTCTGTGACATCAGTCATTTCTTCTGATTATTAAACAACTGAGGACAGATTAACACTTACTGTCGAGGGAACACTTCTGGAAATTGGACGTGTGAAGATGAAGGTTGCTTAGAACTTTGTTCTCAGGGGTAAAAAAAAAAAAATTGGCTTGTTGATGGCGGGGGGCATCTCTGGGTGTGGACACAGACCAGCATCCTCACGCCTCACACAGTCAACCGAGTGAGGACTGGGCTGGCAGGGCAGAGCCAGTGCCATTGGTCTTGCTGGCGTCACACCAAGTGCGTTGATTCTGGATGAAAACCCTGATGTCCCTCTTTGTTCTGGGAAGGGAGTCTGTTGAGTGTCTAGTAAGTCTGTTAGGCAGGTTCAGGCTTCAGGGGGCAGTCAGAGGTGAGTGAAGCCGTCTGCCGACAGGGAGTTTGTGTTTTCCTGGACTGGTGCTGCCCAAGGGCAGCTGGGAAAGCCCGGGTCCAGGGGTGGGTCAGTGCCCACCCCACCAGCCAGGAGCACAAGAGGCACCGCGGAGGCCGTAGCCTTGAAGACTTTTTGTTTAGAATGCAGTTCTTTCAGTTTCAGTTTTGTGTCATTAATGAATACATTCCTAGTCAATTGATAGTCTTGCTTCTGTCCTTTTCAACTCCAGATTGTAGTTAATCTGAAGGAGATGCAGTTACTCTGCATATGAAGTTTCATGCCTTTCTTTGACTCAGAAAAGAGTCCCTTTCGAAGGAAAACGTTTTAAATTTGAATTTTGTGACTAAACATCCGTTCCCTGTTGAGTTTCTGATCGATAATTGAACGTAAAAGACGGGGGGGTGTTTCTAGGTTGTTTCACTTTTTGTATTTATTGCTGCAGGTGACTTACTGGCTGGTGTCATTGGACAAATGACTTAACCTCCCAAAGTCTCAGTTTCATCATCTGTAAAAAGTGTAATTGGCAGGGCCCAGCTCACAGGGTTGCTATGTGTGTGTAGTGTGTGTGTGTGTGTGTGTGTGTGTGTGGTATGTAGTGTGTGTAGTATGTAATGTGTGTGTAGTGAGTAGTGTGTGTGTGCGGGGGGGGAGAGCTCCACACAGGCCCAGCACCGAGAGTCTAGTACGTGTTTGTTAACGAGCATTAACTTGGAAAACATACTACGAAACACGAGATACAGTTGTCTTCTGCTCCTCAAAGCCAGTTCAAGGAACTTAAAAAAAAAAACAACCCACAACAAATATAGGTTGTTTTCACCCGAAGTGTTCCAGAAGTTGGTGTGTAATAACAGGTAATCATTTTACAAGTATTTTTGAGCACTTCCACGTGCCAGATGGTTTGGCCCTGGGGATAAAATCCTATCCCCGTTCTTAAAAAGTTCCTTATATTCTTACCAAGCAAGTACACCATCCTGATAAGGCATGTTAAGTATAGGACAGTGTCTCTGGAATCTTCTGAACGCAGACTTTCCCCCAGAAGCACTCTTAGGTCAGTGCTGGTAAATTCCAAGCCGCGTGTGTCACAGTGATTCTTACTGTAGGTGAGCAGGGCTGCTTTTTGAGCCTTGGTTCTCAGCCTTTGAAGCATTGGGGAAGGACCTGCCCCCTGAGAAATGCACACGTTTGCACATAGTTTAGTTTCTCCTGGACCCTCTGAAACTCATCCAGCAGCCCCTGGCTTAATGCACAGCTGCAGGGCACGCTTTGGTGGTCTCAGTGGTCTCAGCGCACCACCTGGGGAGCTCTGTATGTGTCTCCCCCTTCACCTTCCTCCTAGTTGTGCCCAGACTGGGGGGTGGGGGGATGAAAGGTGGGGGAAAGGGGCTGCGTGACAGATGAATGCTGAGGCCTTGACCTCTGGGCAGAGGCCACTGCACTTCGGCCCCCGGGCTGGATTTTGGGGACCGGGAGGTGGTAGAGGAACTGGGCCACCCCCGCTGATGCGGGGCCCTGCAGGCTGGCGGCAGGGGCAGGTGCCTCCACGCTGGCTGGCACATCCTCCCTGCCCGAGGCTGGTGAAGAGCATGGCTAGGCTGGCGGCAGCTTTCTTGAAGCTCTTGAAGCCAGAGCTGTGGGTTCAGTGCAGGCCCAAACCCTGTGCCTTTTGCTTTTCTGTTGCCTTGATCAGAGAGCCAGGGTGTGGGCGGGATTACCTTTGATGCCTCAGTGTTGATAAACCTAATGGCAGATTAGAGGACCAGGGATGTGGAGGGCCCTGCCCAGAACCCTCCTAGGGCACACGGGGCTCCTTACTCCTGGAAACTGAGTTACTTCCCATGGCGGGTGGGGACGGAGATAGGAACTGCAACGCTAGGGTTTCATGATTCTACCCAGGAATTGCTTTTTTTCTTGGTTTTCTGTTTGATTAACTTTTAAGTTTGCTCCTGGGACAAACGTTTGTCTTGACCACCATCTCACAGCTGCTACTCGCCAGGCTGGGACTTGAAACCAGGCAGCCTGGCTCCTGAGTTGGTGCTTTTAGCTGCCTCCTCGATGGGCTGAGCATCTGGAGTGGTGCAGGCCCACAGAGTCAGGTCACGGGAGGTTTGCAGGGGGTGCCGTCCCAGCTCAGCGGCTCCAGCTATTTGAATATGATGCTCAACTATCAGAAGAAGGGTCTTCAGTGTTAGATTAGACTTGCTTCCAGACGGAGCACAAGGGATGGTTTTTGTTTTGTTGCCTTTCTTTTCAACAACAGAAGGACCATCCTTTATGGGGAGGAGGAAAGGAAAACCTCCGCCTGGAGATGCTGCAGTTTTATCATAGAACCATCTCTGGGCCTCATTTTTGTCCTGGCAGAGTGTCCAGCTCCTAACCCAGAATGTGTCTCAGGCACCTGACTGTCAGACTTCGCTGGATTAATCTATGCTTCTTATGAAAGGGGTCACATCTCTTCCGTGAGGTTTAAAACGCAGCTGCAATTCGGGAACTCTCCTTGGTCATTTTTTTCCCCTGATGTATTTTTGCCTCAACATTTCTTGCTCTCTTGAGTGTTAATCCTCGTGACACCTGGTCCACCAGGCTCACATCCTGGGTCTGTTTCCCACATTTCTCCTGCGCAAGCGCACGTGGCCTCTTTCTTCCGTCACCATCTCTCGCTCCCGTCGTGACAGACAGAGCTCAGTGCCCGCCCTGACCGGGGCTCGGCTCCCTGACCACCCTCGATCCCCGATGGGGAAGGTGGCCCTGGGCCTGGCACCACCCACAGCCTCACAGCCCCGCCTCCCGGGTCAGCAGGCCTGGCTCCGTGAAGGGAACGTTCTCTTTCCTGCTGACATAACCGCCTGTTCGCGGGCGTTCATTTCCTGAGCGCCAGAATCTTAATTTGCCCTCTCTGTCTCTGGCTGGAGTGTTTTTCTGATTTTTACATTCTTAGGAAACCGTTATAGAATAGTCAGGAGTCGTCTTGACATACAACTCGGGAAGCAATCTTGCACCACGGCTGAAATGAACTAGATTTGTGGATTTCTCCCCAACTCTGGCAGGTGGGGGCAGAGCGAGGGCGCCTTCTTTAAGTCCCCAGTCACTTTCTTATTGATCGGGATGGACTCCTTCTGAGTGAGATAAAAAGTCACGTGCCCCCAGCCCGTCTCCAGCACGCGTGAGCCAGCTGCTCCCCTTCTGCGGAGGTGAGGGGGACAGAAGGACGGAAAGACGCTGCAAACCTTGTGGCTCCTTTTGCGCTCCCTGTGAGAAAGGAGTCAGCAGGCTGGGGGAGGGAAGGAGGGGGCAGTAATACAGTTGTGGCCCGGGCCCAAATGCATTTAGTCACTGCCTCTACAGCCTTTATATAGACACTGCAGGGAGTGACTCAGCCTGGAAAAAGAGCGTCACTTAAAAATAAAGTTGCAACTCAGATGGACACGTCCTGCACAGGCTGCCTCCAGACGGCGTGGCTGGGGATTGGTGAGAAACCTGGGGTGGGGGTGGGGGTCTTTGCCCCACATGGCCCTGCAGGGGTCCCGGGCCGGTCAGGTGGCCAAGGTGAGGACGGTCTTTACAGCTGCATCGTGGAATTGGCATGAGGATTAAACGAGCTCACGAATGACTCCCCAAGCTTTTTAAACTATCAAACAGTGTTCAGACGTTCTTCGCTACAACTGGATATGCTTGCATGTTGAGCCGTGACTGAATTCTTCGCTCTTCTCTTGTTTTCAAGAAATGGACAGACTATGGAGGCCTGTGTGGCTTCAGGCACATGGGAGACTAGAAGTGCGAGCTTAGTTTTCCTGGTGCCTCACTGGACACGGGAATACGTTCATTGACGACCCACTGCACTGATTTGACAAATTGTGACCTTTTTTACTAGTTTAATCCCACTTTATTAAATACACATAATCATACAGAGCCCAAAGCCTGGAGGGTTAATCACCAAAATGCTAACCTTATATTATTTCTGTAGGGAGTAGCGGAGGGGTACAGGTGACATTCATTGTCTCCTTCCTGTTCTTCTATACTGTCAACAAATTGTGACTTTTTTTTAAACCATAACTAGGACTTTTTTTTTTTTTTTAAGTTTTATTGGAATACAGTCATGGTTTCTTGCTTTTTAAGTCTTATGTATTTATTTAGGCTGTGCTGGGTCTTCGTTGTGGTGCGCGGGCTTAATTGCGGTATGTAGGATCTTAGTTCCCAGACCAGGGATCAAACCCAGGACCCCTGCGTTGGGAGTGCGGAGTCTTAACTGTCGGACCACCAGGGAAGCCCTAACAAATTGTGACTTTTAAAGAGAAGGGCAGACCAGATGTGCCTCTAGGGACACGGGCCTTTCAGGAAGGGTAGTGGTGGGGAGGAGGCCTGTAAGCTTGAAGACCGGGGGATGCAGGCGGACACCATCCAGGAACACGGACACCCCCAGTGCCCCGCAGACCACTCACATCGGGGACCCAGGAATCTAGACGCAGCCCCTCTGCTGAGTCTGCAGCTCTGGTACGATTACTTCCTCCCGCTTCGGAAGGGGAAAGGCCTGTAGGCCGGAGCTGTGGCTCCACCCATCATGTGTACTGAGCTGTGCACCTTGAGCACCATGGACGCTGGGTGACCATATTTATAGCATTAGTTTAGGAATCTTTTCTTTACAAAACAGAATCTTTGAAATATATATTAACGCATGTGTGTGGAATCTAGAAAAATGGTTCAGATGAACGTATTTGCAGGGCAGGAATAGAGACACAGACGTAGAGAACGGCCATGTAGACACAGTGGGGGAAGGAGAGGGTGGGATGAGCTGGGAGATTAGGATTGACATAAACGCACTACCATGTGTAAAGTAGATAGCTAGTGGGAACCTGCTGTATAGCACAGGGAGCTCAGCTCAGTACTCTGTGATGACCGAGGGGTGGGATGTGGGGCGGGATGGGAGGGAGGTCCAAGAGGGAGGGGATATGTGTATAGGTATAGCTGATCCACTTCGTTGTACAGCAGAAACTGACGCGACATTGTAAAGCAACTATACTCCAGTTTTAAAAAATGTTAACTGTACTGCTCTACAGGATTCATTTCTCAAACAGGCAGATAAAATTTTACTTAACACTTTAATTTTATTTTCTGTACAGAATTTTAAAAAAATTTCAAGAACTGCCTTTCTCTGGCAGTTCCTCACAATGTTAAACACAGAATTACCCTGTGACCCAGCACTTCCACTCCTAGGTATATATCCAAAAGAACTGAAAACATGTCCACGCAAAGACTTGCATGTGAATGTTTATGGCAGTGCTATCCAAGATAGTCAAAAAGTAGAAACGACCCAGGCGTCCGTCCAGAGATGAATCCATAAACAAAATGTGATACAGCCATACAATGGAATATTATTCAGCCATAAAAAGGAATAACATGTTATAATATAGATGAACTTTGAGTCATTTTGCTCAGTAAAAGAAGCTAGACACAACATGCCACGTGATTGCATTTATATGAAATGTCCGTAATAGGCAAATCCGTAGAAGTAGATTGGGAGTGGCCGGGGGATGGGGAGAGACTGCTAATGCTTATGGGTTTTTTGGGGGGATGATGGAAACGCTCTGGAATTAGATAGTAGTGATGGTTGCACAACTTTGTGTATATGCCAAACACCACTGACCTGTACACTTTCTTTCTTTCTTTCTTTTTTTTTGGCTGTGTTGGGCCTTCATTGCTGCACACGGGCTTTCTCTAGTTGTGAGCAGGGGCTACTCTTTGTTGCGGTGCGTGGGCTTCTCATTTCAGTGACTTCTCTTGTTGCGGAGCGTGGGCTCTAGGCACACGGGCTTCAGTAGTTGTGGCTCGCGGGCTCTATGGCGCAGGCTCAGTAGTCGCGGTGCACGGGCTTAGTTGCTGCATAGCATGTCGGATCTTCCCGGACCAGGGCTCGAACCCGTGTCCCCTGCATTGGCAGGCAGATTCTTTTTTTTTCTTGCGATACGCGGGCCTCTCACTGTTGTGGCCTCTCCTGTTGCGGAGCACAGGCTCCGGATGCGTAGGCTCAGCGGCCATGGCTCACGGGCCTAGCCACTCTGCGGCATGTGGGACCTTCCCGGACTGGGGCACGAACCCGTGTCCCGTGCATCGGCAGGCAGACCCTCAACCACTGCGCCACCAAGGAAGCCCTGAACTGTACACTTTAACAAGATAAACTTTATGATATGTGAATTATATCTCAATTAAGGGTTTTTTTTTTATAATGCCTTTCTTTGTGGGGTGTGGGAAATCCCTGCACAGGTGGTCTGTTCACTTGTTCTCTCTCTCTCTCTCTTTCTTTTTTTTTTCTTTTGCGGTACGCGGGCCTCTCACTGTTGTGGCCTCTCCCGTGGCGGAGCACAGGCTCCAGACGCGCAGGCTCAGCAGCCATGGCTCATGGGCCTAGCCACTCCGCGGCATGTGGGATCTTCCCGGACCAGGGCACGAACCCGTGTCCCCTGCATCGGCAGGCGGACTCTCAACCACTGTGCCACCAGGGAAGCCCACACTTGTTCTCTCTTATCCTCTGAAGAAATTCCCTACATAAAAGGGTCTTGTGGATTTCATTTGGGCAGTGGCCAGCTTGGTTTGGAAAAGGCTGCTCCAATATTTGGCCAGATTATAAAGCCCAAATAATCAACTTGGGTGTTTAATCATTCCAGAATCACCCACCGTTAAGTTATAAGAAGACTTTAACTAGAAAAAGTTTAAAAATTAAAAGTGAACTTTTAACTGTTACCAATTAAACTCTTTAAGCCAGTTTATCAACCCAAGAGGTTATTTTCTGGTTTCTTCTGGGTCCCTAGGAGAGAAAACCTGCCTTGAGGGTGATAGATAGAGTAATGAATGCAACACAAATGTCATTCAGCCCCCAGTCGGTAATGGCTGGTGGCCACGTTATTCCCCCTCATTCCAGAGAGACCCTGCAGTGTGCTCCCAAGGCACCAGGGAGGCCTCTGGAGCAGAAGAGGACTTAGCTCAGACTTGGCCACATGGAGTGAGTCTAGCTGCATGGCTCAGTGGCATTGGGACAGAAACTTAACCTCAGCTCCTCCATCTGCAAAAGTATATTCTGCTTACTTCAAGAGACCATGTTGAGGAACATGTGAGATTCCTGGGAAGTAAGTGGCCAGTCCTGGGCTGGAGTGGAGTGGACAAGCCAGTAAGTGGTGACCAGGATCTTTGGGCTAAGTTACCTTGACCAAGATCACCAGGCATTCTGGGACGCAGACCCCATGTGTATAAATGGAACTGACAATATCCCAGCTGCTGGGCAGGTGAAATGAATTCAATTGTTCAAGGAACATATAGTAGGTGCTCAATAAACACTTTTCTTCCTGCATTCTTTCCTCCCTCCCTTCCTTCCTTCCTTCCTTCCTTCTGAGCCCTTTCCTGGGCCAGGGGCCGTCTGAGGTTCTGAGATACAGCAAGACACCGAAAGAAGGTTCTGGCTCATGTGGAGAGTAGGCAGACAGTGACCACGTAAACAAGTGACACACAGGATAATTTCAGGTGGTGATAAGAATGAAAACAGGACAGTACGTCAGTGAGTATGGATGGGTGGAAGGATCTTCAGGAAGTTAGGACAGTTTCTTGAATCAAAAAATGGAAAATGACCTTTTGCACAGCTCCCTGCTGCTACCCTTGCTGAATTTGGGCAGATTGCTTAGCTGCGGGGTCCCTGTAATTTCTTTCAGCTAAACGCCTGATGGCCTGTGTTTGCTCTTATCACTTAGTGACTTTGAGACACCAGATTCGGTCCCTCTGCTTCCTAAGACCGGGAGCTTTTCCATTCGGATTGTCAGAAACTTCAGTCGGTAAACATTTGAGTTGGAGGGAGGCCTTGTTTTGTTTGACTGCCTTTGGCCCAGAAAAGTGAATTCGAAGGTAATCAATGAAGAGTTAATCTCTTGGTCCGTGTTGGTTACACAGGAAGCAGGCAGAACTGCTCCAGGAGCCCTGACCTGGGGGCTGCGTGTGGCATCTGCAGAGCCCTCAGGACCCGCTTGCTTCCCGGGAGCGGCCTGTCCCAACTCACTCACTGAAATGTCGCAGGGCTGCCGTTCCCTTTCCTTCCTGAGCCCGTGTGCCGCTTCCTCTATGTGTCTAGCAGTTTTCAAAGGGCCATTTTAAGTATAACAGACAGATTCTCTGAGAGTTTAATAACTGTCAGAAGGAAAAGGCTGTAATTAGATGCATGTGGCGTGGAAGTTTAGTCGAGACCACTCTGAGTTGTATAACCTCCAAGCCTCCATTTTCTTATCCAGAAAATGGGAGTGATGACAACTCTTGCAGGGTAATTATGAGTCAGACAGAACGCTGTAGACGGACCAGAGTAACCTTGGCAAATAGCGGGAGCTCAATAAATGGCCTGTTGAGTGTATGTTATAGGAATCGAATCTTTTAAAAGGAGAAATTGTGTTCACGAGTGAATTTGAAAGCTATAAATGAGCACTAAAATTTAAAAAAACAAAACAAAACTCTTTTGGGGCGGCAGGGGGGCCTCGCCGCTCAGCACGTGGGATCTTAGTTCCGACCAGAGATCAAACCTGTGCCCCCTGCAGTGGAAAACACGGGGTCCTAACCACTGGACCGCCAGGGAAGTCCCCCCACACAAAAATACTCTTAAAGCATTAAGTAGATGTATAGGTCTATAAGCTATAGACCTAGTTTCTAGGGCAGACTTGAATAGATTCAGTTAAATTAAAATACACTCCTTCCATATGTGTCTAGACGGTCATTTTCTCTCCCTTTGCATTGGTGCTACTGTTCATGGAGTGGAAATATTTGCCTAAGCTCTATCTCTGGAAGCTGTTCTTTGGGAGCATCCCCGTAGCTTGTCTTTCTGGTCAATAACCTCAACCGAAGTACATTTTGGGTAGAGAATGTCATTCTACATAGGATGTAGTAATAACCCGGGTATAGACCGGAGCTCACAGCTCTTCTCAGTAAACATCCTTGCTGTGTGCAGTTTGTCAGGTATGATGGTTAAATGGGAAAGCCATAAAATTTGGTTGAAATTGTGGTGAACTGTTATTTATTAATATTTATCGAGTACTTACCAAGAGCCAAGCATTATGCTAAGTGCATCACGGTCACCCAAGGAGGTGGGTGTCCTTAGTGCCACTTTACAGAGTGCAAGCCAGCTGCCTCCCGGGCAGACAGACTCCCAAGAACGAGGCCATAACCATTGTGTCAGACTGCCCCCTTTTAGCTTCCAAAAGTCGATTTTTAGTCAGTTAATTGTAAGCGGTTTCTCTTCTGTTAGTTAAAAAAACAACCAAAAGAATATATATATATATATATATTTTTTTTTTTTTTTTTTTTGAGTATCGCTCTGAAGTGACATACCCATTTAAAGGGTGTTGTATGTGCTGGGTGTGCGTTTTGCGGGATTATACCCAGGGAAGAGCGGTTAGGCTAAAATCTGACGTTTACTTGAAAACACTGGTTGCCTTACGGGAGTTTTTATAACCCAAAGCACGGGAATATCTCCCCTTCTGTTCTGAGATTTTTGTCAGTCAAGAAAGAGACAGATGACAGGTCCTGCTGACCCTGAGATCTGTTGTCTTAAGTTTTTCTTTCTTTGCCCAAGGCGGCTACGGGCGGGAATAGTTGGGGCTAATCATTGAACACTGTTTTTTTTTTTTTTGCCACGCCGTACGGCATGCGGGATCCCAGTTCCCCAACCAGGGATTGAACCTGGGCCCACGGCAGTGGCAGCGTGGAGTCTCAACCACTGGATCGCCAGGGAAGTCCTGAACACTGATTATTAACTATTGTCGGGTCTTGGTTTTAACTTGAAAATGTAAGTTGCAGAAAATGTAAGTTGCAGAAAAAGTAATCTACAGGGAGCATTATGCGCCTACCGTGCAGAGGGTGATAATTTTCTTTGTGGTCCAGTATTTTAGCAGGAAGACATTATGGTATTGTTGATACAGTTAAAAGGACAGTTGTATCGGGAACCAGGACACTTGGATCCTGATTCTGGTCCTGCCACTGACTGGATTCGAAGGCTGAGCAGGCCAGGTCCCCTCTGTTGTTTGATGGCCGTGCAGCGTGGCCGAGATCCGAGGGCGCTGAGCTGGGCCCACTCCCTCCCCGTCCGGCTCACTCCTGTTCACCCTCCATGGGCCCAAGACTTCCGGGCTGCCCTTTCTTCTCAACAGGCCTCACCTACTTTACCTCTTGGGGTTTTTCTATTCAGAATTCATTCTGCACACAGCAGAACGTTATGGCGATCCCATTGTATGTGGGTTGGGGTATACCTGGGCAGCTCTGTGTTGAGGGCTCTGGTCACTGCAGGGACACAGCGGGAAGAGCTCATAACAACAGCTGACACTTCCTGAGCGCTTACTGTGTACCAAACACTGTTCTAAAGACTTTAACCGTATTGGCTGATTTAACACACAGGATCCCTGTGAAATAGGTACAATATTTTTCTCCATTTCAACGAGAGGAAAACTGAGCCCCTTAGAGGAGGGAGGAGGTCCACTAGGGCGTCACAGCTCAGAAGCGGAGAAGCTGCCTGGAGGTTGGGAATGCAGGCCCGCTGGTGGCAGGTCTGAGGCCCCTGGGGTGGGATGGGTCCCCGGAGCCGCCTTCCCTGCCCCACGCAGCCCCCCGCAGCCCCCCCGGCAACTGCCTCCCTGGCAGCCAGACTCCCCAGCACAGTCCTGGGAGGGCACAGAGGCTGGATTACTTCTCACATGGGTAACTTGCATCCTGGGCCACTTCAGCTGCAGGGCCCCCCCTTGGCGGTTCCCTACTTCACATTTAAAAGGTCACTGTTGTAGTTCCGAAGTCCAGTTGGGGCCCCAATTTCACCCCGTATTTATTCATCCGTTCACTGTCTCCGCACCGTTGCCAAGAGCGTCTGCCGTCAGGTATCCTGAGATTGGACAGTTAGGACAGTTGTCTTCCTGGGGGACCCCCCCGCCCCCCAGCCTTGGGGAGGCGGGGCAACCTCAGCTCCTAACACCTCCCACTCCGCCTTCAACGTTGTGTCACAAGAAGCTCTTGCATTTGTAAGGTACTGGGTAAATTTTAACCTGCAAACGTTTTGAGTCAAACAGACCCCGGCACACACATTTTCCAAGAACTTCTTGTGCGAGGGAGTGGCCCTTGGGTAGAAAGACCCAGAAGGTACGGCTGCCTTTGCCTCCCCTGGGTCCCACTCACAGGCCTCACACAGGATCTTACCTGCATGACATAGTTCTTTTATATGCAAAGCCGTGTGACCGGGTTTATTATTATTATTTTTTATATGAAGTATTTCTAGCATACCGAAAAGTATAAAAACAAAACACAGGTTTCTGTGCCCTTCATGACGACTGGAAAGATGTTAACGTTTCGTCCATTTGCTTCTGATGCCTCTTTTTCAAACAGAAATAAACTGTTATATTTGCAGCTAAGATTCCACCTCCCTGCCTTCCCCTCCTTTCTTCCTTAGATATAAATCCATCCTGAAGCTGGTGTTTCATCCCTGTATGCTTTTTGCATTCGTAGCAATGTTTATGCACTCATAAACAATAGATATTGTTTTATATATATATATCTATTTTACTATTTACACACATGGTAGGCAAATGGTATCTTGCGATATCTGTATATATCCTCTGCCACCTGGTCTTTTAAAAATTCATTCCGCTGTGTGTGTGAGCCACAGATCCATTGCCCTCCTGAGACGGCACGTGGATTTTTGGTTGTTGTTGACACTCTTTCTTTATTATTATACCCGTCCTGGGGAGTGGGTTCAGGAATTTACCGAGGTGAACCCCCCAGAAGTGTGGTCCCCGGTCACAGCTTGGCCAGGTGGGTGTTGCCAGTTAGCTGCCCTCAGTGGCTACATGCTGTCATGCCCCCCCATCTCCCAGTACCTGTTCCGGCCACATCCTCGTTGGGTTTTGCTATATTTCCTTATTTCTAACGTGGGAGAACATCCTTTTGTACAATGACTGGCCTATACAGTTTCCTCTTTTGTGTCTTAACTGCTTGTATCTTTTGCCCATTTTCCTATCGGGCTGTTGGCTGTTTTCTTACTGACTTGTAGGAAATTTTCATACCCAGAATCTGGATCCTTTGTTGCGTGTGTACATGGCTGCTCTCTCCTCCTAGGCCGTGGCCTGTCTTTTCACTGTGTTTATGTTGTCCTCGGTCACATGGAAGATTTTAATTTTAATGCAGGTGGCTTTTATTTTTCCAGTTTTTGATGTAAAGTGTGGGTTTTTTATCTTATTTCAGAAATTCTCCCTATGCTGATGTCATAAAAACAGTCTCTGGTGTTTTCCTTCAACAGTTTTTTGGTTTTGCTTTTTACATCAGGCCTGTAAAGTATTGTGTGGATGGCGACTGGGTGAGGCTATAATTTTATCTTTGTCCATTGAGGGCCCCTCGACGCAGAACCATTTACCGTGGAGTCCCCCTTTCCCGAGGGTTAACTTCTGCACCTCTGCCAGGCACCACGCCCGCCCCTAGGCCCCAGTCTGTCCAACCCAACACTGTCTGGAAGGTTATTACTATATTATTGCCATAATTATTTCCATACTGTTACTAAGTCTTGATATCTAGTAGAGGAAGGCCCATCCTCATGGTTCTTCAAAACCATCTAGACTGTGTTTCCGTATGACTTTTAGAATCATTTATTCGGTGCCATTTGAAAAATTTCTCTCGGGATTTTTATTGGAAAAGTGTTGAATTTGTAGATTAATCTGGGGAGACTTTATACGGTGTTTAGAGTTTGGGTGGAATTACTCTAGACCTTATTCTTAGGTGGATTTCATTCCATGCCCGACTCCAGGGATCCATGAAAATGACACACGCTTAACTCACTCTGCTCGTCGTGTGGATCCAAAACAGTCAACACTGAAGGATTGATCATTGTAGCCTGGAGCCAGGCATAAAAATAAACCCCGCTCTGTTATCATAGGTGGCTGTGATTACGATCAGGCGAAAGGTCGGCTGTGGGCCTCCTCACATTGACAGTTTCCTTCAGAAGATTAAGCGGTTCTTCATTTTTGGCCCAGGTCATCAGTAGCTTAAAGCCATTACTGTCTATTGGCTGTTTGGTTTGTCTGAAATATGGGGCTGGTCTCAGCCTATTTCCCTGGGGTCAGGTGTGTTCACATAATCAAAGTGCCAGGACCCCATATCGTATGCGTGTGTGTGTGTGTGTGTACGTACACAAAGTAGCCTTCTCTGGGGAGGAATGCGCAGCGCCAGGGCGCAGAGATGCCCTTCTGTGCCTTTGCATTTTCAAATGTGCGTCCATTGTCAGTAGAGTGTTTTCGAGCTTACTTTTGAGGCAGGCTTGTTCAGCCACAGCCACACGTGCTTTGGAAGATGACCGTTTGTGATGCTGTCAACCACATGCAAACTGAAGAAAAATGAAGATGGCTTTTCTGTTGATGTGTGTTCAGGGGTTTTCATTAGCCCAATGCAGTTCCCATGACCTGTTCGGGGAAGGGTGAAAGCTTCTGTTCCCTTCCATTAAAAGTTGATGATGAGAATATTCTTATTTATTTTGTTTACGTATAAACAACCCATGAAAAGTATTCCACGTATATTCAGATGATTACTTTGCCACGGTAAAGGAAAAAAAAAAATGCTGGTTCCAACAGTGACAGGAGACCGGAAAAGGAAAAAATGACCTGTGAATAGGGATGAAGAAATTAAAGTGAAAAATACGACCAGGGCAGGTTGGGCTAATAAAGTGAAGAGTAGAACTTGGGGTTTAATTCTTTTTGCTGGTATAAGGGAAATGTTTATCTTTCTTTCTCTCTTTGTCTTTTCCTTTCAAATCCATTCGTAGTTGAAACTAGATAAAATGTTGGACTGTATTAATTTTCTTGATTATAAGTGTGGGAAAGGAGTTCCATGGTAACCCTTCTTAAGTAAATGAACTCATATGTTAGAACCAAAAGAGTTGAGAGTCATTTTTATTTAAAAATTCTTTTTGCATTAACACATCTGCAATGTTGAGGAATATATGGAAAATTGAAATAGTGCTTCTATCCTGCTGTGTCTCCAGTACATCAATAAATCACCTTTTTTTTTCCCTTTTAAAATGTCTGGCCTTGTAATTTATGTTTGCATAACCCATTACTAAACTCATAGTAGGTGTTTCAGTTGGCAGGCATTATTCCAGGGATTCTGAGGATCTTAAAAAAAAAAAAACAAAAACTACAGAGCCTTTGTTAGTATTTATATGTAAGTGGACACTTCCCCGGAAAAAAAAAAAAAAAAAGAACCTGGAGCTGGCTGTTTACCTTTTTCTTAAGCCAACAACATTAAAGCCCGTATTCCCACGTTATCGATAGGCGTGGATTTCTTAACAGACTTTATTGTTTTTCTTTCTTTTTTTTTTTAAAATGTTATGGAACCGCACTATTTTTTTTTATTTTTAAATTTATTTTTATTTTTTGGCTGTGTTGGGTCTTCGTTTCTGTGCAAGGGATTTCTGTAGTTGCGGTGAGCGGGGGCCACTCTTCATCGCGGTGCGCAGGCCTCTCACTGTCGCGGCCTCTCTTGTTGCGGAGCACAGGCTCCAGATGCGCAGGCTCAGTAGTTGTGGCTCACGGGCCCAGTTGCTCCGTGGCATGTGGGATCTTCCCAGACCAGGGCTCGAACCCGTGTCCCCTGCATTGGCAGGCGGATTCTCAACCACTGCGCCACCAGGGAAGCCCTCTTTCTTTTTAAAGTTAAAATCGGCAGAAGAAAGTGATGTTAAGATCATACTGATTTCTAGACAATTTTCCATAGGTTTCATGTTGCACAGAAAATAAAAAGTTGTTTCCCTAATTTTTACATTTCTTTAATGCCATTGACTATCTTAGTTATAAAGTGAAGATGAATGTATTCATTCATTTACACTGGTGCTTGAACAGAAATAGCAACGTTCAGGGTTAGTTCTCATACTTGTGGCTTACCGTTGAGACTTTCTAATTTTTAAGCAGACATTTAAAAATAATCATTATGTCTTCTAGCCCTAGGTTAGGGAAACTTTTAGGGCCTTACTCTGAAATGATGAAAAAAAGTTATTTCTGTTTTGTATTGTAAAAAAATACATAAATAATTTTTTTTTTTACGTGATCTTTATGGTAGTTAGAAAGCTGGAAGGGCCACTTACGGTTTTTGGAAAAAGTTTGTTTTATTCGATCGTTCTTCCCTTCTCTTTCCCCAACTCCCATCAACTGGTTAATAAAACGTTTTCAGTATAAAATATGTATTTCAGCGCATTGAAATCTCTGTGGCCACTCAGAAGAGGAATTGTTTCTCCCGCCGGGGAGCCTTAATATATTTACCAGGAAGTCTGTAGCCCCCTCAGTCTCTTTGTGAAACAGAATACAGGTTATTGTTCAAAGGATATGTTTAAAAATTCAGAGTTTAACCTGTTCAAACTCTCTTCTAAAAGTCCACTCGTGCTGTAGAAGTTTGAAAGTCTCTCTGTCTTCCTCCTACTTAAGTTAGGCACTAAAAGAAATGACAGCTTTCTTTTGTTTTTGTTTATGTTAAACATAGCTAATGTGACATTTTTAAAGTGCCTTATTTTCATTACAGTTTTAGCTCCTTATCAGAGACGTTTATTCTGGTGGTATTGCTCTGACAACCTTCTACACTTACGGAATAATTTCTTTTGGGTTCCAGAGGTGCCTCTTCCATTTCTGCATTTATTTCTGGAAACTTTGGGCTCTTATTCGCTCCTCCTGGCAAGGTGCAGGGTTTCAAGAATCTGTCCGACTTCTAAAAACCCAGCTCTCAGACCAGAGCCTTTCCTTACAAGAACAATGAACGTAGATTACAGAAATGGTATCGCAGCTTTCAGGAGACAAGAAACACACTTTCTGGCTTTTTGTGAGGTTTTCCTCCCCTGCCTCATCCTCCCTGGAGTTGGTGGCCCCGTCGTCCTGAACCCTGTGGTCGTGTCCCAGAAAGCGTTTCCACCAGGCAAGGGTGCTGAGCCAGAAGTCGGGAGAAAGGAAAAAGGAGGTGTTTATCGTCCCGAAGACGCCTTCCAACTTTTATTATTAACTCCTTTCCAAAGTAAACTTTCGGGTTTGTTTCAAGTCACTTCTGGCCAAAGTACAGTTGGGTTTGCTGTGTCCTCTAGGGGGAGAGGTGAAAACAGCATCACCCTGGGCGACGACGAGGTGGCGGCCTGTTCGCTTAGGGAAGGGGGGGGATCCGAGTGACAGCTGGGGGCGGGGGGTGGGGACGACAGTTGAGATTGAGAGTCGGCTGTGGTCTGGGCCCCTGAAAGGCACTGGGGTATCCAGAGCTCCCCGCGGGCACCCCTGGCCCAGCCAGAGATCGGTGTGGAGTTAGACTGTTTGGATAAAGAGTAATAAGTGACCAAACGGTGAGGGCAGTGCCCAGAGGACACTTGGAGCAAAGAGAAGGGGCTCCGGGGGAGATGCAGGAGTCCTGGCCTGGGCTGGGGCCAGCGTGGGGCGGTCACCAGGAGTGATCAGTCCATGGGGGTGGGAGGGGGTGGCACATGGTGGGGCTCTGGCCGCTGCTGGAGAGGTTCCAGAGCGAGGCTGCAGAACAAGGACCTTGCTCTGCCTAAGGCCCTGCCAGAGGGCCACAGGGTGCATGCCCAGGAGTGACCCGGCCTGGCCTACACGTCGCAGAGCTGGTGCCCACGCTGTGGCGTGGAGCATGGATGCCCCGGGAGCAGAGGTGGGACCGGAACCGCTGGGCCCCTGCTCTGGGGGGCTCCGTGGGAAACGGCTGCTCTCTCCACAAGCAGGTGATGTCATATCCATTCAACAGATACCTGTCGTGCACCTTCTCTGGGCCAGGCGCTGAGGATGCAGCAGTGAACAGCAGTGAACAGAGTGCCAAGCCCCTGCCCTCGCAGTGCCGCCTTCAAAGGGAGGAGACAGACCACCAGTGAATAGATAGGACTGAGTTCCAGGCGGTGCTGATCGTGGGATCGGGGGAGGAGAGACGGTGAATTTGAAAATGCTGGGCTGAGAAGGGCAGGAAAGAGGCGCGGGTAACTAGGGAAGGACAAGTTTTAAGGGGGTGGTTTTCCCCACCCCGAGGGGGCCGGAGCTTGTTCTAGGTGGGGGTAGGGTGGGGGAAAAGGAGAATCCATGTGTGGTGGGGTATAATTCCAGAGCAAGGTCAAGGTCACAGAGGTGGGAGGAGAGGGACTCTGTTCCAGGGAGCGGCATCCGCTCTCCCAGAGAAGTAGGAGAAGTTGTCCTTGAAGGGTGAGCAGGGGGCTGCGTGCTAGGGGAGAGTGGACAGACTTACTGTGGTCGTGAAGACGGTGGGATAGGGATTTGGCAAAGCGCAGCCAGGAGGATGGGGCGGTGGGAGGTCTCGGATGTGTGGTGGCACCTGGCCACCAGGTGTGCAGAAGGAGACGGTGGGTGTCCTGTTGAGGATGGTGAAGGACAGGTGACCAGCCCTGCTGGTTGCATTCGGGCTTCCTGTCTCTTCATTGACTTGCTTCAGTCTGGATGCTTTTGAAATCACGCCAGACCAGTTACTTACAGGTCGCAAAGCCAAGGTTCTCGTGTCTCCAAATTTTAAAGGTTAAGAAATCAGCTTCACTTCTAGCCACGCAGGAGCCACCCTATGTCAGCATTTCCCTAAGTTAGCTAATTATAAAGGTCTCCTGGGTGTGTGCTTGTTAAATAAAGCTACCATCCCTGGGCCTCACCCTACACGGAGCGAGACGCCATCTCCCAGTAAGGGCCTGGGGACCTGCACTTAGAATCAGCGCCTCGAATTCTTACTCAGGAGCCTGTTGGGGCACCCAGCCTCCCTTGATCTGCCCACAACTTGGATGATTTCTTCCTCCATGAGGACGTAGGATGTAGAAAGCCAAGGCTGTGGTTGGCATTTCTCCATCTCCCCACAGCGATGCTCGGGGAGCGTGTGTCCAGTGACCACCTGAGACCTTGGGTGGTCAGGGCGTGCGGGCGGGGTCAGCCTCAGTCGTGAGCGTGGAAAAGCAGCCTGTGAACGATGTTAGTGCTGTCACTCCTGGGGGAGGCTGGGAATGATCTCAGGGTTCCGGAAGGCCTGTGGAAATGAGCATCGTCACGAACGGGCAGACCTGGAAGCATTCTCCAGGTTGTCTGGTCCAGTCTCCTTATCACGCATGTGAGGAAGCTGAGGTCTGTGGCCGGCCGAGGCTCCATTCTGTGCAGGGGCGGTGCCGGGCATCTGTAGGATTGTTTTTGACCAGAGATCACCAAGCTTTGGATTAGGCCAGGGTTGTTCACATGTCCGAGCCCCTGGTAGGCGGTGCCCCGGAGGGAAGTCCCCCGACCTCAGCGGGAGAGTGGGCGGGCATCCTGTAGAGATGACTCTGCTTTGGAGTATGGTGAAGGGTAGAAACCAGGTCTGCAAGGCCCCGCCCAGAAGATGACTTGGTGGTGATGCTCTCTGTGGTGCTCCCTTGACAATACCTCCAAGTACGAGCGTGCTTGTGTGTGCACGTGCGTGTGTGTGTTCTTTGGGTGACTTAAAGCAGTTTCACAAGCAGAAAGTACGGTCTTAATACTGATCATGGGTGTTAGCGCTCAGAGCTCACGGCCCACCAGGCACTGTGCTCATGTGCTCTGCACGTGTCTTCCACGCACTCCTCACAACAGGCCCTGGAGGCCAGCTGTCTCACCCCCGTCCTGCAGAGGAGGAGCCCGAGGTTGAAGTTGCCTGGGGTCGCCCGGCCAGGACGTGGCAGCATCAGGACGTCGGAGCCGGCCAGCCCGGCCCCAGAGCCCCCACTCTGTGCGCTCTGCTCTCCACCCCTGGAGTACGGGACCCTACGCCGCTAAGCGCTCAGGCCGAGCGAGTCTCCTGTCCTTTCCATTAATGATGTTAGTGGTTTTCTGCTTATTTATTTTATCCTCACGACACTTTCTAGCGGATTTGAGTTTAATGGGCACCATAGTTTTTTTTTTTTTTCGGTACGAGGGCCTCTCACTGTTGTGGCCTCTCCCGTTGCGGAGCACAGGCTCCGGACGCGCAGGCTCAGCGGCCATGGCTCACGGGCCCAGCCGCTCCGTGGCATGTGGGATCTTCCCGGACTGGGGCACGAACCCGTGTCCCTTGCATCGGCAGGCGGACTCTCAACCACTGCGCCACCAGGGAAGCCCCGGGCACCATAGATTTTTATAAATCATGGGAGACCGTCTTGAGAAAATTCTTTCTCTCTTCTACCCACACTTTTACCACCTACCCATCCCCACCTCCCACAGAAGCTGGGAGAAGGGCGAATAATAATTATCGTAGTGAGTATCCTGGTCTAGCTACTCACGAGGCTTTAAAGATACCGGTCAGTGAGAATGGTTTTCATCTTTCTGGCTGCACTCTAGTTCCTTTTGCAGTACTGGCGTGGTGAGGTTAGTGGGAGCTCCGTCCTCCGCTTGAGGAGGGTTTTTAGTCAGGTGTACACTCACTCACCCCTTTCTAGGGGCTTCTGGGAATTTTGGCAGATGTGTGCCTTTACGAACCACCGCCACAGTGATCGCGTAGGACAGCACCCTCGTCCCCCAGATTCTTCTGTGCCTCTTTTTAGTCAGCCCCTTCCCCACCCCCAAGCTCTTGGTGGCCACTGATCTGTTTTTCTGTTCCAGTTCTGCATTTTCCAGGATGTCGCATAAACGGATCATACAGCCCCTGAGTCTGGCTTCTTTCCTCCACTGTAATGCGTTTGAAACTCAGCCGTGCTTGAAAGTACCTGCAGCTCCTCCCTCTAGTGCTGAGTAGAGCTTCTTTGTATGGATGTACCACAGTGGGGTGAGGTTTGTGCTGCACTTTATCTCAGGACCCCCAACATCCAGGCCCCCGGGGTGTTTAAAGCTGCACACGGCCTCACACCCAGTGCTGCCTGGTACCCTGATTGGTTTGATAGGGAGGCCGGGCAAGTGCACTTTGATCCCTGCCAAGAACGGTCGCGTCAGTGCTCTGCCGTTTCTGCTTGCAAACCCACCCTCCTTCTGAGCGCGAGGGGTCTTCCTTGAAGGAGGCGGGGTTAGTACTAAGTTGGCAAAGCTGACCGTTTTCTGGTCCTGTGCCCCAAAGGCGAAAAGGATTTGAGAGTTGCTGGAAACAAGCTCACACAGAGGATGCCAGCCCCCTGTTGACGGAGGCTGCACCTGCGCTGAGGGCCAGGTGTAGCACTTCAGTAAACCAGGCATCTCGCCCCCTTTGTGCTCTGAATTGTAGATGCTCTTCTAGTATTTCCTTATGTTGTTATTTCATCCCTCTGTGATGTGCTTTCTCCGACTTTGTATGTTCTGGGAAGGTAAGAACAGTACCTCAGATCCTCCTCCTGCCTTGGTTGGATCTGGGGTTGGTTGATTGATTACATGCTGTAATGCAGGTGTGCAGAGTGATCCAGCCCGCGCCCCCCCCCCCCAAGAATGCTGTCGTCACAGCTGCGGACGGGGTGGGGGAGGGAGAGGGGCTTAGCAATCACTAGCCCACCTTGTCATGTTCTGGAGAAAACTGAGGCCAGAGAGGGACACCAACTTGCCCAGAGTCACACGCCAGGTCAGCAGAGGGGCCGGGACGTGGCGGAAGGGTCTGCTTCCCCACTTCCCCCCACAGTCCACTGCCCCACACAGCTCATCTCCACGCTGTAAATTCGAAAAGTCTGAAGGAAAAGGGCAGCGTGCTGGGCTTCCTTGAGGCAGGTGGCTCTTTTAAAGCTGGGGCTTGTTGCCAATCTGACCTCGTTTCCATGGAAGCAGCCAGCGGGGGCAGCTTGTTCCTGTCCCCCTGAGGTCTGGTGGAGCCTCAGCCCCTGACAGCTCGCCGGCTTGCTCCCCTGGAGGAGGGGACCCAGGAGCCCCGCCAGAGGCTCTTTCCACCTTGCTTTTTGCTGCAGGAGCTCGGCGGCGTGAAGGGAAAGTTAGTGCATCGCTAGCCCCAGCCTGCGCTTTCCCAAGGACTCGCACGGGGTAGACTTCGTCACTGCTCTGGGGAGACCTCCTTTGGGAGCCCTGCTTAGAGGTGGGCTCCCTCTGTAGACTATATGGCCCTCCCATCATGCCTGGAGAATCTCGAAGATGGAAAAAGAACTATCCAGTACGTTTATTTTGTGCTGCAAGCGTACTCTCAGTGGAATCTAGTTCTTGAAGTTAATTTCATCAAGCTACTGGCTTTTCTTTCTCGCTGAGATTGCCGTTCAGCGGTTGTGGTGTGATAACCCGATCGTGAGAGCAGATTTGCCTTCTCTCCTGTCCGGCAGTTTTAATGTTTTGGCATTCCTGAGCTGGGTCTGCTTCGTCTCATGCTGGGATCACGGCTCAGTAATGAAGCCTTTATTATATTCACTCGTCAACAGATAACATTCTTTGAAGAATCCTGAGTTTTTAATTACCCCGCTTAAGCCTTTGGACACACGGGTTCTAAGGGGCATTTTTGCATTGCTAAATTCCAGAGTTGATTGCAAACCTTAAAAGACTAGAAAATGCTAGGAGCAACTTGTAAAGTCACAGACCCGGGAGAGGTTCCCCGCTTCCTCCCCCTTCCTGCCCCTCCCCTAATCCTGTTTTTCATGCCTTTCGGTCGGTGGTGTAAGTGCACTTTTATCAGACGTGCCAGCACACATTGTTTCCCAGGTCTGTTTTTGCATTAAACGTACCCAACCTCTGTTCCAGTAGGTGGAGAAAGATGCTTCAGTCCTAGAAGCACCACTCACCTACCTTTTTAGGGTATTGCAGGTTTAGCTTGAGGGCTGGAGGGCTTCCAAAAAAGTATGACTAAGGGAGAAAAGGGTGACTCCCAGAGCTAACAGGGTGGAGCGTTGCAGCCGGGATAGGAAAATTTCCCAGCAGGGAAACCGTCTTGTCTGTAATGCAGACACGCTGGGTCATAGATTTGCTTTCACAGAATAAGTGAAATGGAACAAAGTTTTCTGAGTTCTCATTCCCAAAGGCCCAGTTTCTGCAGGTGTGTCTTTCGGTCCCAACTTTTGTATCCGGTATTATATCAAACAGTTTACACTTCATGCCGTGTCTGCTCCAAACCAAACAGCTGGCTGGCTGGAAAGGGGAGTGTTGCCCGATCACTCTGCCAACCACCTGTCTTAGGGCAGAAAGTGAGCAGCATCTTTGCCCCCCTCCACCGGCCACCCCAGGACCCTGCTCTTTCCCTCCCCTGCTGTCGTTCTCCTCTTCTCGTTAGCAGCTGGCGGCTGGCGATGCACCCCTGGCCCTCTGAGAGCCAGCGTGCGGTGTACGTTGTGTAGTGTGTGTGTGTGTGTGGGGGGGGGGGGGCTTTGGAGCAACACAGTCCTGGGTCCAAATGTTGCCTCCACCAGCTGCTGGTCTATCACTTAACGTCTCTGCAACTCAGTTCAACCTGGATGGGAATCTGTCCTCCTTACGGTGGCTGTGATTAAATAATCAAGGTCGCTTCCCTGCTCAGTGTCGCTTAGCACCCTGTGCACAGGTGTCTGGGGAACATTTGCTTTCCTTCCCAACCTGGTAAATGCTTATATACTGAGCTGCAGGAAAATGAACAATTCATCTAACTCTGGGCAGGTTAAGTGATGCTTTCCGACACGCATGTGGCTGAGCTCAGCCATTCTTGGGGCATCTTCTGGCCCAGTTTTGGTGTTTTCTCTCCGGTGGGCTCTTGTCAGTATTCCGCGGCATAGGCAGGATGCTAATGGAGAGCCAGGCTCAGAGATATTGGGGGGTGAAAGGAGTAGCGGGGCCAGATGTCGGTGGGAGCAATGTCCTCTAACAGTTTGAATTTTCGTTTTTTAAAAAAAGGCAGTGATAGATTTGTGGGCACCTGTTGGCCTTTGGAGGTTCAGAATGTATTTTGGTCACTGCCATAAACACAGCGCAGTGCCTGCCACATAGGCATTCAATAAATACCATTAAAAGAGATGAGTAAGTAACTTGTGGAAGTATGGCCAATGCTCTTGCCTTTTACACAGACACCTGATTGCACCTTTTTGTTGATTGTGTCTTTGTGCTGTCCTGCAGTGGTGCGTGGAAATCTGTATAGAGCACCACCTGTAGAGCACACCTTTGCCTTTTCAGAATGCGGGTGGGGCAGCGGGGGGAGGGAGTTTCGTTTTTTCCTCATCGTTAGGGGCCAGTTGTAAAACATTCAATTAATGAAGAAACAGAGTCACCCTAAATTCTGCCGTCCCGAGCTCGCCACCGTTAGCATTTCGCAAACAGCGTTTCGGACGTCTCTGTGCTTACATGCACATCCAGGCTCAGTTCTGCTCAGTGATATTAAAAGGCGCCGACTGTGTGCCAGGGACCCCGGGGTCCTGCCGCTTACGTGCTCTTCTGCGAGCTCGTGTGTCGGGGACGTCTGTCTGGTGGGTCTGCCCTGGCCTGGCCGGCCTGCACTTTTCACGGCTATGTAGTGCGCCAGTGCTTGGCTCCCCCCAGGTGCATTTAGCCAGTCTCCTCTTGGTGGAAGTTCAGGTTGCTTGTTATTTTAAGTAAACCGTGTCTAATCACACAACATGACAGCGTGAGCCACCCGCGGGTTCTTGCCAAAACCTCCATTAGTGCCCTGACTCAGGAAAGAATGCTTGCTTTTTCCCTCGGTTACTGGGCTCGGCCATTCCCAGGTGTGAGTGACCCAGGCCCGGAGAGCACGTAATTGACTGCCAGAGGCATGGGAGGGGGCCCTGTCCCCGCAGGGAGGGACGGCGCCAGCCCCTCCCGGTGGCTCTTTCCAGAAAGGGGGCGGTAGGCAGTAGGGCTGGCTGAGTGAGAGGGGCCTCCGTGTTAGAGCGGGAGGGGCCCTCGGAGCCTGCTGGTCTGCAGCTCCCGCGGCCCCAGAATGGTGGGAAACGCCTGCTTTTCCCGAGGAGGGTGTTGATCAGCGATAGGATGGCATTAGCCATAGGTGATGCACCCCCGCCATCTTAGTGGTAGCAGTTACCTAAGCCACCCGCTGGGAGCTGGGGAACGAGGCTGGAAAACACTAGGTGTCACAGGCCGGCTCACTGGCCCAGGGCCCCAGGGAGATGGGTGCTCTGGGCAGACGGACCCACGGCAGCCGAGGAGAGTGACCCGTCACTGTTAGGAGCTCTCTGTTCTGCCCAGACTCACCTCTGCTTTCCAGTGGTGGCCACTGAACCCCCAGTTGAGCCCAGTGACCTGGTCCACCCCTCTTCCTCCGCAGGTGAGGGAAAGGGGGAGCTGCTCATGGGTGCACTTCAGTGAGTTATTAAATCGAGCCCTGCAGCTGGGCCAGAATCTTCCCACTGAGCGTGTGCACACCCCCGCCTCGTCGTCATCTGCCTCCGTGTGTCTGTCTGTTGGTGATTCTGCTTTTGTTTTTAATAAAACCCCGTGCCTGTTGGTTGGTGCTCTGACTCTTCCAGGGTCCCAGCGGCCTCCAGTGGACACCCCGGTCTCCCCAGAGAGCAGGCGGCTGTGGCCAGGTTGCTCCTGGGAGAGCCGGAGCCCCCCACCCACGCTCGTGCCTGCCAGCTGCAAGATGAGGGAGCCTCTTTTCTGGAGCGAGGCACTACAGGCTGGCCTGGCGAAGAGCATGTGGGTCAAGGTCAGCCCCGCTCCTTCCATTACCCAGAGTTAAAGCCGAATGCTGCCTGGCTGCAAAAAGCAGTGCACTTTTGCAAAGTGCTGTCACTCCTGGGTGCCGTCCCCACCCCGGAGCCAGCTTTGGAACTTCCCATTGAGCTCACAGTCGCCCGGAAACTACCGAGCCCTGGGGCAGGTGCTGGGTGTGTGCCAGGAAGGGGGTCGGCATGGGCCGTCCCGAGCATGCGGGGCAGAGCCACCCAAGGACTTGGACCACAGCCCGCTCCAACCCAAGCCGGGCCCCAGTTCTGAGGGTTTAGCTCCGGCATCTGTTTGCTTTCGACACATCCACTATCATTGAGATACAAAGCATAACACGGCTGAAGCTAGTCAATGGAATTTAGAGTTCATGCCAGGAAAATAGAATAAATCAAAACAGTCATTAATAATTTGCTTTAAATTGTGAGTAAATTCCCTCTCTGTTTGTTGCATTTTGTAAATTATATCCAGGAGTTAATTTATTGCTATTTAAAATTGCACAAGAACTCACGGGAACCGTGTCTCTAACGAGTGCCCTCTCTGTGCCAGGCGCTGTGCTCGGGGCTGGGGTACCAGGGGCTGATGTTCTGCCTGGGAGTAGGGTCTCCTGGGAGCATCCTGAGAGCCTGATTCTGGCTGGGGCTGGGGGTACCGAGGGGAGGAACTGGACAGTGGAAGAAATGGGGAGAATCCACATGATTCTGAACCCCTGGGCTGCGGGCCTGAAAGAGGGGCTGCAGGGGCTGGCCTGGGCCAGGCTCAGGTAGGTCGGCGTGTCTGTGGTCCTGACCCGCTGCGCACAGGAGCACCGTTATGACTCTGGAGGTCACGTCTGGGGCATGTGTCTTCTTTGCTTCCTTCCCTTGGGTCTGGGTGACAGCGTTGGCTGTGTCCCCTGAGGCTGGGAACACCAGAGGTGAAAGGAGTGGCTTGGGAGTCAAGCTGACACATTTGCTTTCACAAAGCATGAGTTCTAGATCTTTCCCCACTGGGCCAGAGGGCTGGGACTCGGAGGGAGGCAAAGTAGAGTTGTGGGTTTGGAAGGGGATGGCAAGGGAGGCCCCAGATGAAGCCAGTGGTTGGGGACTGGGGAGGGGCTGGCCTTTTCTAGCGTGAGACATAGACCCGAGAGCAGTGGTGACGTGGCCGGCGAGTCGGGCGAAAGCTCTGAGGACCGAGGCGGGGCTGCTTAGGAAGAGGAGGGTTTGCGGTGGTGACAAACGCTGCAGAGCGAGTGTTAGATTTGGAGTTTTGAGGCGGGTGGGGAGTGGGCCAGACTGTAATGCAAAGGGGCAGGAGAAAGGAAGGGTCTCGTTTGCTGAGCCCCAAAGCCAAGGGCGGTGCTGGGCCGTCGCATGCATCCCCTGTGGTCATCCGAGGCGGGCCTTGGAGTCTTAGCTGTACAGAGAGAGCTTGCCCTGGGCCTTCAGCTGGAGTCCAGACTGGTTCCCCTAACCCTAGGCTGCAGGCAGGGACAGCTGGGGCACGTGTCAAGTCAGCCCGAAAAGGCAGCGCTCCTGGACCAGTCTCCCTGCGGGCTCGGCGGTAAGCAGGAGGTGCAGAGCGAAGGCAAGCACGAAAGCGTCAGCTCATAGGCCCTGTTGGCAGCGGGGTGGGTTGAGGGGGCACGGTGCCGGTGGGTGAGGAGGATGGAAGCAGGTCTGAAGACCAAGCACTCGATGACCAGCCTTTATTTCAGATGCTTTGGTGACAGACCTAAACGTGACTAACTTCACTCCAAATGATCTCACTCTCCCAGGAATGACCCCGGGCTTGAACGTTTTCCCTGCAAATCCATTAGGTAGTGCTGTGCCTGAGTCCACCCGTTTCCTGAAGAAAGGAGCTGATCGGTGTGGGATGTGCTGGTGGACCCGATAGGCAGTGCCTCGGGCGGAGGGAGGGAAAGAATCCAGTCCTGAATTTGAAAGGACACCGTAAAATCTCTAAAATTGAAAGAAAGATGTATTATTATTTTTTTAAGTCTACAGTGAAATAACTGTCTCAGTCTGCGGATAGAGCTAATTTGGGAAGAATCCCGTATTTTGATTTCTGGAATTTTTTTTAAAGGCAACTTTTCAAGCCGTAAATTAAATATTTTTGGACGTAGGCTAAGATGACCGACTCAGCCATTCCATCAACAGCACGGAAAGTGTGAAGACGGGTTTGGGGTGAGCGAGGACACCCTCACAAAGTTTGGCCTCTGCAGATTTTTGACCCCTAGCAGGAAACTGTCTGTATTTTCTTAGGGCCGCTGCTCAAGATATTAATTGGGAATAACGTCTGTTGTACCAGGTCGCTAGCCAAAACATTCACATTTTGCCTCATCTGTAGAGAGACCTGAGCAGAGTTTTATCTCTGCGTCTCTTTGCTAAGTGTTCCCGCTCCGTTAGCAGAGCTATAATTAACTCACAGGACCAGGCAGCCGGATTCGGCCAGGCGCCAAGAAATCAGCCCCAATTACTATATTCACATTGTCAGTAATGCCCACTTCACAGCTTCTGCTAATTTGAAATGGCAAGTTCCAACTTTCCATAGTAAAATTACCATTTTTGTGCTGTTCTATTACATGGCGATATTTGTCCATTACTTTGGCAATGTAAACTTGGTATTATAACGACAATTAGTTGCCGAGCAGTTTCTGAGATGATTTGCAATTACATCTCTTAAATGCAACACTCATGTCCGCCCCGATGGAGTGAGCAGTGCATTCCCTCTGTGCCCTAGGTTCACTGCAGGGTTCAGCGTCTCGTAGGAGACCGAAATGCCCTGCGACTGTGTAATAAAGGTGAGGGTTTAAGATAGGAGCAGCCTGCGAAGGTTGCCCGTTCTGTAGATTTTCGGCTTTCGGCGTGCGTGCGCGTCGGTCCCATCTCCTAATGAGAGCAGGGAGTGGCCCCAGCCCTCTGTCTCCCTGAGGCCCCCTGGGGCGGGCGCTCTGGTGGCTTTGCCGGCCAGCGCAACCGCTGAGGGTCTGGTCTGCGCCCCGGACGGGCGGCCACAGCTTCTCCTCCGACCTCCAGTCTGTGCGGTGGCAGTGACAGTTGGTTTTCCTGCTGGCACACAGCGAGGTCCCCAGCGTTCCAGAGAGGCTTGTCCCCGGGGGATTGGGCCGGCTGGCCTGGTTGGGTTGTACATTTTGCTCTTTTCAGCAGAGAAACTTCAGGAGGCATGATCTAGGCCAGTGTGCCACTCAAAGTGTGTCAGAGTGCGGCCCGAGAACCAGGAAACGGCCGTTATTGGCCTGCAACTAGATAAGCACAGGGGTTCAGAGCAGGCGTTGAGAAACGTTCACAGCCTCTCGATATTGCAGTGACATCCATGTGGCGTGTTTATTGTATTTTATAAAAATACCAGTCCACAGCAGATTGGAAATTTAGAAACCTGTGGCGCGTCCTTCCCTACAGATGGTTTGAGAGGCATTGATCATTATTCAACCCCAACCCCTGACTGGGTTGCGTGGTAATGGTTTATTTTGGATAAGACAGACTATTTTCTTTTTCTGCTAGGCTGGGGACCGCAGGGCACAGTCACTGAGGGGAGGGGCTTCTGAAAGGAGAAGGCAGGCGTCCCCAGGTGCAGACAGGGACCCTTGGAGGAGACCGATGACCCTCAGGGGCTGGCAGCCGAGGTGCGGGCCTGTCCGGGGGTGCTGGTGTCCCCCGTGCGTGTCCATCAGGACCCGGCTTCTCTCTTGAACCCCAGACCTTTCCTTTCACGTGCTGGCTGGGCATCTGGACCCCACCTGCATGCTTTCACAATTCCCAGACCCTGATGGGGAGGATGGGGCACAGCAACCTAGAGACGGGGGCCCGGATTCCTCCCTCCCCCTCAGCTAGTCAGTCACCAGTTCCTGATGGGAGCTCCTGACCGGCTCTCACATCTGCTGCCTCCTCTGTGCCCACTGCCCTGTGCCGGGGTCGGCAAACCACGTCCAGCCCACCGCCTGTGTTTGCGTGCCCCGCGAGCCAAGAATGGTGTCTACGTTTTTTAATGGTTAAAAGAAAACAAGAGTATGTTATGATATATGAAAACTAAGAAATTTAAATTTCTTGGGACTACCCTGGTGGCGCAGTGCTTAAGAATCCGCCTGCCAATGCAGGGGACACGGGTTAGAGCCCTGGTTCGGGAAGATCCCATGTGCCGTGGAGCAACTAAGCCTGTGCACCACAACTACTGAGCCTGCGCTCTAGAGCCTGCATGCAACAACTTCTGAGCCCGAGTGCCACGACTGCTGAAGCCTGTGCGCCTAGAGCCCGTGCTCTGCAACAAGAGAAGCCACTGCAATGAGAAGCCCGCACACTGCAACAAAGAGTAGCCCCCGCTCGCCGCAACTAGAGAAAGCCCGCGCTCAGCAACGAAGACCCAATGCAGCCAAAAATAAATAAATAAATAATCGGTCAATCAATTAATTAAAAAAAGAAATTTAAATTTCTGTGTCCATAAAGTTTTTTGTTTTTGTTAATTGTGATAAAAGATACCTAACGTAAAATTTACCATTTTAACCATTTTGAGCGTACAGTCCGGGGGTGTTAAGAACATTCAGGTGGTTGTGCAACCATCGCCACCATCCATCATCCCAGACTGAGACTCTGTAAATAAAGTTTTATTGGAACGCGGCCACACTCGCTTGTTTGCCTGTTGTGTCTGCCTGCTTTTGTGCTGCCAGGGCAGAGTTGAGTAGTTGCAACAGAGACATCATGGCCTGCAAAGCCAGAAATATTTACTCTCTGGCCCTTTCCAGAAGAAGTTTGCTGAACCCTGCCCTAGTGCATATTCTTGTCACGTCCTGTGTAGTTACCATAGCAACCATCTAACTGGTCTCCTGACCTCCGCTTTCATTCCTTTCCAGTCTGTCTGCCCTTGGGCGGTTTTCCTAAGAGACTAGTCTATCGATGAACCTCCGTTAAAATCCTGTAGTGGCATCTCACAGACTAATGTTGTGTTGCTGGGAACACCCAGAAAAGTAAGTTATTAAAGGCTCTGAAAAGTCCTGCAGAAAAGAAACCTGCCGAGCGTTGATTAATCCAGTATCATCCAAAATGAACTGGCGCAAAATTATTGTTTTTTCCTAATCACCTAGAACAACCAGCAGCAGGGGTTGGTTGGCAAACTTGCGCTGTGAAGGGCCAGATGGTAAAATACCATAGGCTTTGTGGGCAATCCGGTCTCTTTGCAACTACTCATCTCTGCTGGGAAGTCGCCATAGATAATACGTGAATTGATGGCCATGGTCCAGCAATATTTCATGTAGAAAAGTAAAACAGGCCGTGGGCTGGCTTGGGTATGCTGAGCCCTGCCCTTACACAACAGTGGTCCCCAGTGTGGTCCCAGACCCGCAGCATCACATCACCTGTGCCCGCTCCAGACCTGATGAATTGGGAGCTCCGGGGGTGGCCCCACAGTCTGCATCTTAACCAGCCCTACCTGCCAGCTAAGGTGTGAGACACCCCTGATGCAGAAGCACAGAACACACTTGAGGAACACCCCAGGAACAAAGCCAACATTAGCAGGGATGGAAGGCCCTTCGAGAGCTGGTCTCTGTCCAATGTCCCTCCCTCGCGAGCACATTCTGTGCTCCAGGTGAACTACCTGTAGGTTCTGGAACGTGGCCTCCTTTCCCCAACCCACGCGTCTGCGCAGGAGCCTTTCCGTTTGGGGCAGCTCCGTTGTCTTGCTGCCGCCGGCCTCGTCCCAAACTTCTAGTCATTGATGACTCAACCCAGGTGTTCCCTGTCTCGGAAGCATGTTTGGTCCCAGCCCCACCACTGCCCCACCTGCAGGGTTTTCCTCCTCTGCGCTTCTGTACCTGCCCGTGCTTCTCCTGTGTGTCATGATGCAGTTAGTGGCTTGGATGGGGACTCCTCAGATGGCGCCATTTTATTCTTCTCTGTATTCCCAGCACGCAGTGGGCGCCCTGAAATGTTTGCTGAGTTTGCTCAATGAGCAAAGGAACCCTATGCTTGGGGCGTGGCTCTTGGTGTCTCACGGAGGCGCCTGGTCCCCAGGTGTGAGGACAGGGAAGTCGAGTCCCCACCGGGAGTTCCTGGCTCGGCCGGGTTCTGGAGAGGCTCACGGTGGGAGCCTCTGGGTCATTTCCTCCTCTCCCCGCCTGTGACTCACTGATTGATTGATGTTTGGAAATTGTGACTCACCTCGTTACAGAAGAAAAAGGAAATTTTACTCTGCTCTCCCTCCCTCCTTTTCATAAAAGCAATAAATAAAAGCGGCTGACATTCTGCTTGGTGCAGTAAGAAGCGTTTAAATGCATTTCTGGTTTTCATAATTGGTAGCTTCTTGTAGAAAGGTGCTTATTAGAAGAAAAAAAACTTTCTTGTGTATCTGTTTTCAACCTTCTTCTCTGTAAAAATCATAAAGTGAGCTGGTGTGGGAATTGCACAACCGCCCCCCCCCCCTTAAAAAGATATTTGTGGCAGTTCACGTTTTAGCGGTGGATGGTTAAGCTACTTCTCTTTTAGTAAGAAATGTGAGGTGTACCCTCTCCGCCTTCAGAGTTTCAAAATGAATCCACCGGGGTGGTGAGTAATGATGTCTTAAGCTGGTTTATTAAACGTGAAGGAATAAGATGTTCTGGGTTGACATCATGTACCAAATATAGATAAAGCCTGGATCAGCTGGACTCGAGGCCCCGGGCTCAGGCCAGTGCCAGAACACAGTTGAACCTGTTGATGCCTGTTTTGTCTCATGACACTGACGATTGAAGTGGACGCATGGCCTTGACTTTTAAGAGTCTCCTCCTGGAAAATACAAAAAAAAAAAAAAAAGGCGTTAGTTCACTTATCACTGTAGTATTGGAATTAAAGCTTGGCATCTCTCGTTGACCTTTTATTCTCTTCACGATCAGCATGTCCTAAATGCGTTAGGCTCTTGGTTCTGGAAAACTTAACCAGTGAAATGAGCCTCTTTTCAGAATGTGACTCTAAGTAAGGGCTCAACAAATGTTAGTTGTAATTATTTTATTAGTGCCATCCTTCTTATCTGCCAGGCATAATGCCTGGCGTCTAGGCAGGTACCTTGCTGTCTTATTTAATTTCACGTGCAAAACGGCCTTGCAAGGCAGGTGCCGGGCTCTCCTCGTAGGGAGAGGAGGCTGAGGCTTAGAGGGACAGGGACTTGCTTCTGGTTGCACGGCGTCCGCAGGTGAAGCCAGGATGCACACCTGGGCCTGTGTGCCGCGCTCTCTGCTGGGCAGGACCCAGCTCCACGGCGCTCTGGCTTCCCTGGTGCTGATGCCAGGAGTCTCTCACACTCATCACACGTGAGTATTTTAACCGGGGAGCTGTTTAAGTGCAGAATCCTGGAAGGGAGAAGACAACGTGGGACCCACTTTGTCCCTTCTCCCTGCAGGGTCCCCTGCTCCCGGCTCTGCTGCCACCGGGAAGGGGTAAAGGAGGAGCCTCTCACTGTCATTACTGCCTCTCATTGTCAGTAATGAAGGCAGTGAACCCGTGCTGAGCCCTTTACATTCCTTCTCTTACTTAGTCTTGACAACTCCCTGTAAGGCGGGCATAGTTTCCTGACTATTTCACAGGTGAGGAAACTGAGAGACTCACCCAAGCCCCTGAGCTGGTGATCGGCAGAGCTGGGCCTCCCTCTGCCGTCCCCAACAGCCGGCTCGGCCCAGGACTCCAGCTCAGGAGTCCCAGGCTGCAGCCGACTGCTGGCCCCATCACCAGGCACCCCGGCCCCAGGGCTCAGAGCGGGGTTGGCCTGGGAAGGGGCCGAGGAACCGGACCCGCTAAGGGCAGCCACGTGAGGGAGCAGCAGAGGTTGGGGGCCCAGGCTGGGTCCTGGGATTTGAAGCTGCCCACGGGGGGCCAACGTGCGACAGAGCTGAGAGTCACGACCTACCCTCCACCCTAAAGCAGCCGGGACTTGCCAAGCAAGCCTTGTTTCTAAAAGTCAGAAAGGAAAGCGAGGGCGTCTCCCCACACCTCACAGGAGGGATGCTGCGCACACAGCCACGTCCGACAGGAGCATCGCAGGGCCCCCGTTACGCCGCGCCTTCGACCGTGCCAGGCTTAGGTCATTTCCATTTCTGGGTTGGGAATGGCCTTTTGCAGATACCGGTTATATTTATCACCAGCTAACTTATCAGCTTACAACACCAGATACACAAAATTGTAACCTGACTCATCAAAGAATAGATAGTTCATGACTTGATGGTAAAGTAGATCAGCTTTAAGAAATCAAATGGATTGTGGAATCCAGCTTTTCCCCCAGAAAACTTTGTGAAATGGTCTAATAGGAATGTTAGTTCAGACCTTTCTGGAAACTGTGACCTTAAACATACTCCATTGACTCAACAATCTGGTTTTCTTTTCCCCCCTCAGGGAAAAAAATTAGAAACGTGCTCAAAGCTTTGGGAGCAAGAATGCTCACTATAGAGTTGTTTATAATACAAAACATGGGAGCAGCCTAATGTCCAATAGACAGGAATCGTTAATTTATGTTAAATTCATTCAGTGAAATGATTATGTAACTGATATTCTTCTCCAAGAATATTTAATAACATGGAAAATGATCATGATATAAACTAAGATACTATATCACCCTAGTTTTATGAAAGAGAAATGAACAAAAATAATAAACAACATGAATACATACACATTCAGCATAATATATAAAAATACCTATTACGTATACAGAAGGCCTCGTGTACATAGGTACGTAGAAGAAAGACTGGAAGAAGATAATTCAGAGTCTTAGCAGGGATTATTTCTGGACGGTGTGAGACTGATTTTTTTTTTTTTTTTTTGAGACTGATTTTTTTTTTTTTTAATTCTTTGTCATGCCTTTCTACATTCTCCAAATTTTCTGTAGTGAGAATGTTATTACTCTTTAATTTGAACACAATAACTAAAAAAATGTTCAACTTTTTGCAGAAGAGAAAAGAATCTTCTTGGAAGGCTCTGGCATGTGGTGATCCATTCACCAGGCATCTTTAAGTGGGAAACGGAGGTTAAGACTGGAATCTCAGCCTGCCACTTACTCCCTGTGGTCCCTGGGCGAGAATATCAGCCTCTAAATCTCAGTGTCCCCATCTGTAAAATGGGAGGGTCCGCCTCTTAGAGTTGTTGGGGTGATGAAATGAGACAAGGTACTCCTCCAGCCCCTGGCGGGAACACGTGTCCAGACCATCTGCTGTTATCGCTCCTACTCTTGTCATTGTGGTTGAAGCCCCAGCCGTGTGCCAGACTCCATGTGAAGTGCGACCAATGTGAAAGTGGGTAAAAACAGTCCCGCTCCCGGGAGCCTGGGACCTGGCGGTGGGAGGGGGCACACGGGGCCGAGAAACGCAGCGCTGGAGTCAGGGAGGGCATGCCTGCCAATGCGGGGGTCTCCGGGAGGGTGGAAACGGGGTGTCATGGGAACCCAGGAGGAACTGAGAGGGGTGAAGGTCGCCCCTGCCAGCCAGCTCAGGGCCAGCTGAGGCCGCAGCGAGAGTCCAGAGCATTGAGGAGACAAACTTGACTCGGTGGGAGGGGCGACCAAAAGGGAGCCTGTGGTGACATTGAGGCTTTCGCTGGGGCATCTATGCTAGAGAGCGTTCTTTTTATATCAGAAGGAGATGATACCTTTATTTTAAGGAAAACCAGACTCTCTTTCAGAATGTTCACTGCACCTGTGTGTGTGTGTGTGTGTGTGTGTGTGTGTGTGTGTGTGTAACAGGAGAGGGAGTGTGGCTGTGACAGGGCCATTCGCCTGGCGTCACCATTTCTGAGTCGCCCCCCTTTTCTGCCCCCCCCGCTTTAACTCACCCCCCAGTGCTGTTTGCTATTCCTTGTCACCCCACCCCATCGAAGGAGAAGCTTCCTGTGTTCCCCCGAGCACCTGGCTTTTCCAGAGCAGAGGGCGCTCCTGCCCCGGGACAGGCGCAGAGGAGGCCGGGTGCCCTGCCCTCCCCCCTGCCCCCGGCGCCCCTTAGAGCAGGGAGCAGAAACCATGGAAGCTCAAGTAAGAGCTCTAATTATTTCTGTTGAAACTGATTATACTGAGGGTGGAGCGCATTGCCTTTCATTTCTTTGTGTGCACGTATTTTTTTTCCCCCCCTCACAAGAAGTATATTCTTTTCTTTCCTGTTTGTTCCTGCTTGATTCGGGGAGGCTGCTGTTTTCATTGCCTAATTAATGGGGAGACTTTCTGTGGAGGATTTCGTTGTGGACGGATTCTCTGTTTGAACATGGTACAACCTGTGGCCACTTTATTTTATTTTATTTTATTTTTTTTGCGGTACGCGGGCCTCTCCCGTTGCGGAGCACAGGCTCCGGACGCGCAGGCCCAGCGGCCATGGCTCACGGGCCCAGCCGCTCCGCGGCATGTGGGATCCTCCCGGACCGGGGCACGAACCCGCGTCCCCTGCATCGGCAGGCGGACGCTGAACCCCTGCGCCACCAGGGAAGCCCGCCCCTTTAAAACATAGTTACATCCTTGACTCTTTATAGGGCAATAACTGGATTAATTTTGTCGTGCTTTTTGAATACCAATTTTCTTTTTAAAAGAGTAGGTTTGCTGTTTTAATAAGACTCGAATGCCGTCGAGACGCCTTAAATTGGCACAGTGGCTGTGGAATAGCTTGGCCCCTTGCAATGAACTTGAGAGAGCACTTTATGGCTGCCCGCTTGTTGAAGCCGGCCCCGGCTAGACGCCACTTCCGCTCTGGACCGCGGTCACTAACTCTGTTTACCCTAATGTGCTTGTCAATCGCATCGCTCACTATCTTTTCAGCTTAGAGTGAGGTTCACTGTGTTTGTCTTGCCCCACTCTAGTTTTCACTAATGAGATTCATTTTGTAAAGGAGAGTTGGAAATTAATTGGATGATTAATTGTGAGATTCTTATTCTTATCAAGGAAAGCTATGGAACTAGTGGCTTCAGATAAAATTCGTAATGAGCCCTTAATACTTTTTTTAAAAAAATCTGTTATTTTTAAAGAGCCTGGTTATATAAAGAGAATTCAGTGCGACAGAGGATTTTTTTTCTCCCTGTGCGTTTACAACTTTACTTCCATTGTAAGGCAGTGTGTCGTGGTGGCAGAGTGTGTAGTGTATGAAGATCCATCCCTCCCTGCTGATGTACATTAAAGGCCCCTTACTTGCCCATCACCGTGCCCTGTGACAGAAGATGAGCTCAGCGAAGGCCTTTCTGTGTAGTGGGGCCTGGGCTTTGGGGGTGGTTGGATGTAGGGGTGAGGGAGGAGGGAGCTTCCTGGCTGGGGCTGTTGTAGGTGGCACCATTAATGAGAATCCAAAAGGGATTATTTGGGGGCATAGATGTAGAATGAGCTTGGAATTCAGAGAGTTTGAAATACCAGTGGTATAGTAGATAGAGACATATACACAGAGACCTAGAGAGGGAGAGAGAGAGAGAGAGAGAGGGAGAGGGAGAGGGAGAGGGAGAGAGAGAGAGGGAGGGAGGGAGAGAGAGAGAGGGAGAGAGGGAGAGGGAGAGAGGGAGAGGGAGAGAGAGAGAGAGAGAGAGGGAGAGGG
>NW_020837974.1:7749832-7760011 GCF_003676395.1 Aethalodelphis obliquidens
GAGAGAGAGAGAGAGAGAGAGAGAGAGAGAGAGATATCGGGAGAGTGGTGACAGGTCCCACCTCTGTGTCCCATGTCACTTCTGGCAGTGTGAGCATGGGAACGTCGTTTAACCCCTAATCTTTGGTTTTCTCTGTCCGTGAAGTAGACAGAAAAAGAGCTCCTGTACATGGTTGCTGTGAGGCTCGAATGAGCTGAATGCAGGTGAAAGTGCTTTAGAAACTCTAAGCTAGCTAGAAATATTAGTTATTATTGTTCTTATCATTCTTACATTAAAATGTAATCTGCCCAAACCATTTGGGAAGCATTGCACACTAGCCCCACTTGGAGACTTGTAGTATGCATATTATTGTCTGTTTGTTCAGTGGTTTGCTCACCGTACTGATTAATATTAGAACTAAAGCAGTATATTTCAGAAAGCAACCAGGAGTAGCCATTCTCGGAAGTGTTATACAAGCATTAAAAATTATGTTTGCAGAGAGAGTGAAGTGTCTGGGCAGGCTTCAACAAAGCAAGCAGCTTAGGGAGTATATAGGGTATATTATTACAATTATAAAAGAAACGCACAGAAAAAAATACTTGAAGGATCTATGCCAAAATAGTAAGTGGGTACCTTAGGGTGTGGGACTTGGAGTAATTTTTCGTCTTTGTTATACTTTTCTGTGCTTTATGCATACATTGCCATGCCTTTACATTACTTCTGTAATCGAAAAGATGAATTCATGAACAAAACAACAGCCCCTCACCACCCCCGCTTCCCCACCCAGTACAGGTGAGAATTAGATGCTTGAAGAACTAAAAGGACAAACGTATTGATTTCATCTTTTTAATATTTTCCTGGTTCGTCTTCCCTTCAACACTGTTTTCATCTGGCAGAGAAAACGGGACTCTGCACAGAAACGGTAGCGACCAAAGCGAAATATCCCCTAGCAGAGTCTCGAATTGTTCTGCCCTCTTGGGACCTCCTGCCTAAATTTTTTGGTAATGAAATTTGATCCTGACTTCAGCTAAAGCTATTGTGTATTAATCTCGCATTTCTATGTAGCGTAGGATATCTAGAATGTCTATTTAGTGTAGAATGTATTCGGCAGCCTGTAGAGACCAGAGATAACGAATTGTTATGTATCTTCTGTTTTGCCCTTGTGAGCCATGCAATCCGGTTTGCAGGCATGTGGAAGTGGATGCATTTGTGTGTCCCCCTGGCACGCATAAGAGGATGGGAGAAGTGTGCTGAGTATTCTTTTCTAGGAGAAGTGGGTTTCTCCAGCTCTTTCATAATTCTTGACCCCTCCCTTTCATTACAAGGATTAGTCACCATTTCAGATTTCAGATTTGGCCTGGGGCACTTCCTGTTTAGGTGTGGCTGTAACGCCTGCCTCTTTTCTGCCTTTGGGGTCTCCCTCTTCACCCCCCTCTAGGGCTCTTGCTCCTACCTTGACTGTTGCCCTCTACATCCTGCGGTTTTTCCCAGTGCCTGCTGTGCTGTCACCTGCCACTTTCTCCAAAACCATCCCCTTGTCTCACCCCGCAGGAAAATTCTCCCTGTAGCCATTACCCCTGCCACCAATTTTAGTGCCAGAAAGTGTGCTGGCCTCACTGTACTTGGATAGCCAGTCCTCTCCTTTTAAGTGGTACTGTGCTGCTGATCGGGTGGGGGAGAAACCATGTTGGCTAATTGCTCATCCCCGCACTCATTTCTTCACCTCTTCATACTGGGTGCCGGGGCGGGGGCAGTGTGCGGTGGGAATGGCAAACAAGGCGGACACAGATCCTGCCCCCATTCTTGGGCCTGGATCCAGGGACTGGCATTCCTCTCGCCTCTTCTCACTCTTCAGAGGTCATTGCTGCTGCTTATGGGGTGGAGAGCAGAGGCAGGTGGACATTATGTGGAAGAAAGGAAAAGCTGAGGGTCAGGGCTGGAGTGGCAGACCGGGTCCAGTCCTGATTTGGTCCACTAACTTGTCAGTTTCCCTGTCTGAAATGGAACAGTAACCATGGTAAGGCTACCAGTTGCTTATTGCCCATCAGCACAGGCCAGTATCTTAACTGGCCCTTCACTCATGTAATTTCACTTTACCTTCTCTGCAGCCCCGCGACATAGGTTGGCTTATTTTGTCCCTATGTCACCTTCAAAGAACCCGAAGCTCACAGATAAATCACAAAATGGTAGAGCAGGAATTTGGACCCAGTCTTGGTGACCAAGGCCTGCACTCTTCTTGTTACACTGAACAGCAGACTGGCTTGGATGATCGTTTCCCAAAGTGTGTTCCAAAGAGGCCGAGTTGCAAAAGGCGTTCCTGGGAGAAAGGCTTAGTGTCCAGGTGACTTTAGGAAGCACTGGGCGCCGAGGACCAGGGCCCGGTCCACGATGGTGTTAATCCTTCTCTCGGGGCTTTGTCCGTGGATTTAACACAGGCTCCCCAGATGCCCAGGAGGCAGCGCAGAGTTGTGGTTAAAGGCTGCAAAGTGGGGATTCTGGTCCTGCCAGTTACTGTGTGACCCTGGGCAAGCACTTAACCCCCTCTGTGTCTCAGCCATCTCGGCTGTGAATAATTTCCCTCTTTGGGTTGTTATGAGAATTAGATGGGTTCATACAAATAAAGTACTCAGCACAGTAGCTGGCACCTGGTAGGTGCCTGGTGCCTGTTGGCTATTATTATTGCTGTCATTGTCATTGCTGGTATTGGCTCAGGGCATAGAATGGCTCAAAACACACCCGGCTTCTGAGAAGTCAAAGCAGAGAATGCTGGCTTTGTTTTCTCCAAAGTTTCCCCTTCTCTTTTGCCATCATACTCGTTTGATCACAAAAACACCCACCTGCATGTAGAAGCCTCAGCTCCACGGGACACGCTGTGGAAGTACTGGCACAGGTGGTTGTGACGACTTTGCACAGGCTCAGGATCCAGCAAGCCGACCTCAGTGCCTTCACACCGTCCCCAGGCAGTGGACTGTCGTTGTGTCAGAGTTGGAAGGGCCACAGCCGTCTACCAGCCCACCTGTTTGGTTGCAGGCCTCCCATGGAGGACAGTTTTATTTGGACCACAGCAGAAGAGCGATCTCTTTCCTTCAGCCTACCAAAGAAATAGAAGGGCTTGTGAAGCAGGAGGAGAGGGGTCCTTTCCCTTCCCAGCATGTGTGTGTGTGTGTGGGGGGGGAGGTTAGTGGTATTTGGGTGTGTGTATAAGTTTGATGGTGATGTGGGGTGTGTGTGTGCTTTAATGGTATTTAGGTGTACGTGTGGGTGTGTAGGGTTTAATGGTGGTGTGTGTATGTGTGTGTGCGTGCGTGTGTAGGGTTTAGTGATGATGGGGTGCGTGTGGTTTGATGCTTATGGGGTGCGTGCGTGTGTGGTTTCATGGTATTTAGGTGTATGTGTGGGTGTGTGTAGGGTTCAATGGTGATGGTGTGTGTGTGTGTAGGGTTTAGTGATGATGGGGTGCGTGTGGTTTGATGGTTATGGGGTGCGTGTGTGTCTGTGGTTTCATGTATTTAGGTGTGTGTGTGTGTGTGTGTGTAGGGTTTAATGGTGATGGGGTGTGTGTGTGTGGTTTGATGGTAATTAGGTGTACATGTGGGTGTGCGTAGAGTTTAACGGTGGTGGGGTGTGTGTGGTTTCATGGTATTTGAGTGTGCGTGTGTGTGTTTTTGTGTATGTGAACTTTAATGGTGCTGTCATGTTGTGGTTTCACGGTGTGTGGGTGTGAGTGTGGGCGTGTGTAAGGTTTCACTGTGAATTTCATCAGGGCCCTCCCCACCTTTGCCCTTCGTCAGGGCCCTCACACCTTTTTTTTGTTTTTTTTTTGCGGTACGTGGGCCTCTCACCGCTGTGGCCTCTCCCGTTGCGGAGCACAGGCTCCGGACGCGCAGGCTCAGCGGCCATGGCTCACGGGCCCAGCCGCTCCGCGGCATGTGGGATCTTCCCGGACTTGGGCATGAACCCGTGTCCCCTGCATCGGCAGGCGGACTCTCAACCACTGTGCCACCAGGGTAGCCCACCGTCACACCTTTTGTTCTATGTCAGGCCCACCCCAGAGAGCACGACGATGAACCTATTTCCAGCCGAGGAGGAGAGTTGTTCCCACGCTTTGCCTCTGCACGTCCTGGGGGACGGCAGGTCTGTGTGTGAGGAATCGTGTCCTCCTCACGCAGCAGCGTGTAGTTAGGGTTGCCTTCCTGCCTCAGCTTTGTGGATCCCACAAGAGCTGCGACGTCCGCCACCCCCCACAGCCGCCTGAGGTAATCAGCTCATGTTCAGGTTCATGGGAATGGGCATCGGTGTTGTGTCCACAGTGATTCCATGGAGGGCCCTGATGAGCTATCAATTATAAGTGGAATCCACAAAGAATACAGCTTTAATGCATCACAAATGTGACCTATCTAAAACAGGTCTGTTGGGACATAATAAAAATTAGGTATTTAATCATGTTGGGGGCTGTCTTCGAGTTTTGAGGTCTTAGCAGTCTCAAATCCCTGGGAAGAGAAGGCCTCTGCCGTCTTTATGCAGTGAAGATACAAGGTAGTTCCTCCAGTTTTTAATGTGCTTACAAAATTGGGATCATCCTTTTCAAAAGCGTCCTCCTCGGGCCGTGAACAGTGCCCTGTCCGTGACCTTCACTGTGAGAGTTGAGAGAGGAAGAATTTGCGGCACCTGGTTTTATTGGGACATTCTGCGCATTGAAGAGGGCGCTTGGTGCCGTCCGGTGTGGAATGAGGGGCCAGCTCCCTGGTTTGCACCCGGCTCCAGCACTTTCACTGCACAGTGACTTGAGGACGCCATGCCTCTGTGTCCTGAACTGAAAAAACGGGGGTGACCAGGACATTGTCACACGCTTTTTTTTTTTTTTTTTGCGGTACGCGGGCCTCTCACTGTTGTGGCCTCTCCCATTGCGGAGCACAGGCTCCGGACGCGCAGGCTCAGTGGCCATGGCTCACGGGCCCAGCCGCTCCGCGGCATGTGGGATCTTCCCGGACTGGGGCACGAACCCGTGTCCCCTGCATCGGCAGGCGGACTCTCAACCGCTGTGCCACCAGGGAAGCCCATGTCACGTGCTTTTAATGAGTCCGTGCAGATAAGCATTTAGAGCAGAGTGTGGCCTAGAGTAAGGGCACGTAAGCATCGGTTACTGATGTGGCAGAGGCTTGACATCCACGTAACTCCCAGTGATCAGAGGAGGTGACGATGTGCAGAGAAGATGCACCACTTGCTACTGAGATTTAGGGAGAAGCCAGGAGCCCAGGAAGCACCTCTGGGTGCGTCTCTCTCGTGGACACTGGTGGTTGTCTGCGCTGGACACCAGCACTCTGGGTCCCAAATCGGTCCCTGCTCTTGGCCCCTCACAGTGCCAGGCAGGGGGCAGACCTGAGAACAGACATGTGGTTTTTAAAGATACAATAGGGCACAGTGCCAGTGTAAGCCGATAAAAGGCAGTGAGGGGCAGAGTGAGAGGTTAATTTCAACTAGGGGATCTGAGAAGATAATATTTGAGTTCCACCCGCCAGGGTGAGCTGCCCCAGTGGGTGTTGCTCCAGTTAGGGGGCGTCAGAGGGTGTTATCTGGAGATATTGACCAGGAAGCGAGTCCACCCCCCCACCCCACCCCCAGTTGATCTCGAGCCGGCAGGTCCCTGGAGGGTAGATTCAGGCATCCAGACTCAGACAGGAGCCTCGCTGGCAGCCCAGTGACCCAGTGCCATTGTCAGCGGGTTCCTTCCCTCACCTCCTCCAGGCTGGCTCTCCCACCTTTCAGGCGGGTCCCTGACGGAAATCCATCCAGGTCAGCAGGCTTCGTGGGGGCCCGAGGGCCTTTGTGGCTGGGGGCCTGGGCTAGACAACTAGCAGCAAGAGCATCTCCCACCAGTGCCCACGCCAGTACCAGAGCCCCACTGCGCCTCCCACCTGCTGCCACCTGCTCCCAGAGCCCAGCGTGGTCAACTCACTTCCCATCGGGCCCCAGAGGTCATGCCCAGTTCGCCGCAGCTGGACTGACTGAGACTTCTCAGCCACCCATTTTTAGATCCTGGTCTAGCGTGAGTCCCTTTAATGGACGGCTCATCTCTTATTTTTTCCACGGTTTTATTCTCAGAGGGTAAAAGCTTACCTTCCGTAGTTTGGGGTTGTCTTGACCCTTGACCCTGTGTTTTTCACTGGCTACTAGCATTTAAAGTGGGGAATATTCTAGAGGAAGGGAAGTATAGTCTGCAGGGAGTTGTGAGCCGTCCTGTATCGCTGGACTCTCGGGCACGGGGAAGACATGGAGTAATGTGAGTGATGTGATCGAAAAGCTCTTTATTGCTTATGGAGCAAGAGAGGGAGGAGGAGAGAGAGAAGGCCGGTGCGTGGGGGGTGTCCCTGTGGAGGGCTGTCGAGGGAGGGAAGGATGTTGGTGGGACGGCTGTGCGGACGGCCGAGGCCCGCCCTGCCCCTCCCCCAGTGGGCGCCAGGGCTCCCCTCAAGTGGCACTTCCAGCAGGCAGTCTGTGTCCTTGGGAGGAGCTGGAGCGAGAGGGAGAAGTAATGCGAGGGGAGGACTGCCGTGCCTGGGTTTATAGATGCTTTTCCCCCAAGAGCTGTCCTCACGGTTTTCGAGGTGACTGTCCTGCGTCTGTGTCTTTCCTCAGACGAGCCTTTTTGCGCCCCAATGTCCCGAGCATTCATGGTGACCAGCGACTGTGCTAGGTGATCAGGACCCAGTTTCTCTCTCACGCGTGGTGGTGACCTGATCCGATCTGTGCCCCGGAAAGGCCACTCTGGGGCAGGTGGCGATGAGCAGCGAGGGGCTTGCCTTTCGTCACACAGCTGGAAACTGGCAGGGCCTGGCTGGCCGACTCCCCAGTCGCGCTTGGGGCCTCTCGGTGCTGCCACGTGCCCCGGCTTCGATATTCCAGAGTCCCCTCTGAGACACAGTTGAGAAGGGAGGGCATGGGTGGCCTCGGTGGCTTCCCCCTGTGTCTCCCAGGGCTCATCACCCACTGCTGCTCTCTACCTGTTTTAATCCGTGCTCCTACAGGGCTTCCCTCTGAACGGGTAACAGCACGCCATCAGCATGATTCTGGCTGAGATCTGCTGGGATAATGCCTAAGGGCGGGCTGGATGGACGAGTAGAGGGACCTTTACAGAAGGCCGTGACGTGGCCCTTTTCCTGAGCAGCTACCCTGAGCTGGCCTCATGCCAGGCCGTCCCCACCATGAGAGAGGGACTTGACACATCTGTCCCAGTGCCTGCACCCAGTCCCAGGACTTGGGTCGCAGCTGCCTTTGAAAGGGCCTGTTTGGAATCTTTTTCCATTTAACACATTTGCAACTTAGCTAAGTGTCTTTTTCAAACGCTAATAAAGCCTTAACAGCTTCTAAGACACCGCACCAGACCTGGGACAGGCTGACAATTTGGATTCCGTCTCCAGTGGGAAAGATTCGACACTGCAGGTTTGAGGAGCTTTGAAAAGCTTCTTGTTTGTGTAATGTTCATCGGACACAGATTCTTTTGCAAACAATGGCCTGCAAGTGCTTTAAAGAAATAAACTCCGCTTGCTTGGCCGGGGCGTGTATCTGTCAGTGGTAGAACCACAAACACGTGTTCTGTTGGCTGAATTGTTGAATTAAACCACATCCTTGAAATGATCCGAGCCATGTGAAGGGACAGTATGGGCACCACACTTTCTGAAAAGATATGTCAAGGGTCCCCAGAAACAAATAACCAGAATTTATCCTAGACAAGTCATTTCCTCTCTCTGGACCTGTTTCCTCATCTGTAAAATGAGGTAGCAGGCCTGGGACACCCACAGAATCCTTGGGGTAATGCAGTGTGAAGATTCGCTGTTACTTGGAATAATTGTAATGCCTTAGGGTTTTATCCATTTCCCCCCCTCTATCTTCCCTTGAAACGGTAGGAGATTCCCTCATCGAATGCAGGTTCAAAATATGAGAATCAAGGGACCAAGATGATGGCCCAAGTGGTTCTCCTGGTCAACCCTGTCCAGGCTTGGCCTTTGCTTTTAAAGTGGCTCAGAACCCTGGATATGTGGGTGGCGAGGGCACCGGAAGAGTCTTGAGAATCCTTCAGGCCTTTCCGGGATGTCCCTGCTGCCGGATGGGAGGCAAGGCTGTGGAGGAGGAACCCGGAGGCTGGTCCGGCTCTGCAGCCCGTCAGCTGTGTGGCCTTGGGCCTCCCTGTGTGTCCTTTCCCCGCCCCCTCCCTCATGGGGAGAGAGGGCTGGCCAGGCCCCTCCTGGGCCTGACAACTCCTGGAGCTGGAGCCTGGGGTGTTATGGGGAGCACTCAGCAGCTGACGGCTCTCATCACCCTAAGAAAGTCAGGCTACTGAAGCCAACTTAAATGAATAGACCCCCAGATTTCCCCCAGCCTTAAAGAAAGCTTGAGACTAGATTGGGAAGGCCCAATTCTGTTACAAACCAAAGTGACCAAATCATACTTTTGTAAATTCCACTTACTTTTTTTTTTTTTTTAAGTCCTAAATTTTCAGCTTTTCCAGCATGCAAGTTCGTAGAATCATTTGCTTTTCAGTGGTTGAAAGGAACTTAAGATGTACCAGTTATTTCAAAGTTGTGAAGCAGAGACTAAAATAGTCTGAAGCTGAATTTTAAGCCTCTTTTGGCGGGATCAAAGAAACCCAAACTTCTAAAAATACCAAATTAGCTTTTTAAGCATAGTTTCTATCTTTAGTTGAAAAATGTGTGCAGTGTGGGCTCCTGGAGCCTCCTTAAATGTATCCATTGATATTAGCATTTACCCTGAAAAATGAGGCGTTTGACCTGCGCTAATAAAGTCACTTTCTCTGCCGTTGACTTTCCCCTCCCCCCGGTGTCAGGATTCCACAGGGTAGACCAAGACCTCCTCCCTTTCCCTTTCTTGAGTTCAGCCCTGTCTTGCAGGAGTTTGCTGTGGTCCAAGTTATATTCTTGAAAACCAAGATGCACAGACACGGGCCTGAGCCTTCAGCTTCCATGTCAGAAGTTAAAATGGATACTCCTACTTAGGGCATAAGCTGAAATATTTGTATTTGGGTTGCAAATGTGTGATATGATGCTCTCTGTAGCAGATTGGCCTTTCTAATTGCCGTGCTTGTTAAAATTTAAATTAGTTTTAGCTTTCCTAACAAATGTTGACTGACAGTCACAGAAAATGGCCCAGAATCCTGGTGAATGGGGGGCCGGGCCGGCCTGGGGTAGGACAGACCATTCGGAGTAGCTAGCCTTGACTTTCAGTGCTTCCATTACAGATGTTTCAGAGACAGAGCTCCTTGCCATACCTAGCTGGCCGCGGGGCGCACGGGGGAGGCGGCTCTCCCACTGTGGTCGTTGAGGGAAACACCATCTCTGATACAGGCTTCATGTAGACAGGCCAGACTCCAGCCAGATGGGGTACAGGGGAATGGGCAGTGGGCCACACACCCAGGATTGCAGACCCTAACCTCCAGGAGTGGGCCACGGTCCCCCAGGCCTCTCCTGGGAGTGCCGAGGTGCCCAGGGCTGTCCAGGGACTTTGGGTGGGATCTCTGCCAGTTTTGCCTTGTTAAGAGGAGAGGGGACAAGGGAACAGTACAGGGGAAAGAAGGGGAAGTGACTTTTCTTAAGCACGTACTTTGTGCCAAGCACCAGGCTGAGCACATTCACGCGCATCAGCTAATTAAATCGTCACAACATCCCTGAAAATATACTTTCCCCATTTTGCATCTGAGGAGACTGAGGCTCAGAGAGGTTCCCGGCCTGCCCAGGGTGGTGCGGCCGGTAAGTGGTGGAGCTAATACTGCGTCCAGGTTCGTCTGACCCTAAAACCATGCTCTTGCCACTGTGCCATCCCTGCCCTGTTGGCTGGTTGTGTTCTGCCTACTTCCAAAAAGATTTCAGGTGGCTTGCAAAGGTGTAACAAGCAAGGCAGTGAGGCTGGGAGCTAGTGGGAAGGAAAAGAAAGAAAGGGAGGGAAAAAAATCCAAAGTCATGTTCCCCAGACACTGTATGCTTCATAGTGATGAGACACAGACTTGATTGTGAGCTTCCTAGCACCCAGTGTAAAGAGGGCAACCAGATGAGTCACATGACTCACAGACACAAAAACAAAGCATTCCTTTAGGAAAAGCACAGAGCCTCTAGTGTTGGTAAACTGTCTTCCCAGGATCCTCATAAAGAGCATTTTTTGCTCGTTTTTTTTTTTTTTTTTTTTTTTTTT